>NC_069506.1:292953004-293125504 GCF_027579735.1 Bombina bombina
TCTCTCTCTCTCTCTCTCTCTCTCTCTCTCTCTCTCTCTCTCTCTCTCTCTCTCTCTCTCTCTCTCTCTCTCTCTCTCTCTCTTTCTCTATCTCTTTCTTTCTTTATTCCTTCATTCCTCTTATTTTCATAGTATGATGCAAAAAAAAATCACTCAATTTCTCATGATGCTAAAAGCTTATTTTAAAGTATAGAAAATATTAAAACAACTAATCTGACATAACCAAGAGATATCAAGATCTATTTGAATCATGAAAGTTTCATTTTGACTTTACTGTCCCTTTAAAGATGAGGTTGGAATAAGAAAACTTTTAGTTTTATTCTTTTCAGGTCCTATTTGATCCCTGTTTTCTATTAAACCCCTGACAAGTGAACTATCAGTAACACATTTAGCAATTTAACACAAGCACTGGATACCCTTTCTAGTCAAATCTAAATACAAGCCCTTTATAAAATGATCTTTTGTGTTCACAGTCACTGTCTACTCAGGGGAAGAGTTTGAGCTCTTTTACAGTAAAATAAGTGTTCTTTACTTTATATGAAATATCTCTCCCTTGAGCCCTAAAGTTTAACCTCTTGGTGCACACAATTTTCTTGGATTCAGTGTTAATCTGACAACTCTTTATATAAGCCATGAATATACTTCAAGCACCTTTGTTTATGAGATAATCAGACCCCGCTCACATTATCTATCTTCATAGCTTAAATCCTCTATTTTACTGATCTTTAGATTTTCACTGAATCCTTCTTATTTTGTACAGACTGTCAATTAATTAATTGATCACTAAAACTGCACTTCCGCTCCTGGACAGGACATGACCAGTGATACATTTTGATGACAATGAACCAACATATTTACTACACTCCACACGCAAACTGCACTACACACTCAATCCACTCCACATGCAAACTGCACTACACACTGCACTACACACTGCACTACACACTCACTACACTGCACATGCACACTGCACTACACACTGCACTACACACTCACTACACTGCACATGCACACTGCACTACACACTCACTACACTGCACACGCACACTGCACTACACACACACTACACACACTCACCACATACAAAAACACATACATATACACACACGCGCACTTGAACATGGACATTTACTTTGGAAATACCATGAAAAAAAAGTAATTTTACACCCTTACCAAAAAATATTATGGCCAAAAAAGACTTAAAACCTTGGGAGGCAGCACACAATCTAAATAAGCCATTGATATCAAAGCTAGAAGAGAGAGAGAGCTTTTTGACCCTGGGTGCAACAAATGACGATGTGAGAGCACATTTTTTTAAATTTAGATGAAAGATGGAAAAACCTGGCTAGTATGGTTCAAGTAATCAAGAAATTGAATATGATACAAGCTATAAAAACTAAGGAGAATTATTTTACGGACATCCAAAATATTTGTAATGAATTTAATAAATATGTCTCTGATTTGTATTCTGTGAATTTGTTCAACAAAGAAAAAAAGGTAAAATTCTGGAAACAAATAAAAACTACAAAAATGTCTCCAGATAAACTGGAGACCATAAATCACTCATCTGCGGAATCAGAGATTGTCTCGACAGCTAAGTCTCTTTCCAATAATAAAGCATCTGGTCCTGAATAGCTATTGAATTAATTCTATAAACTCTTATCAGAAGAAATCTCTAATACTTTAGAGAAATTATTTAACTACTACTTTATAGAGGGTAAAGCACCATCTTCTCATTGTACTAGGACTTTAGCGGGACACTAAACCCACATTTTTTCTTTCATGGGTCAGACAGAGCATGCAATTTTAAGCAACTTTCTAATTTACTCCTATTATACAATTTTCTTCATTCTCTTGCTATCTTCATTTAAAAAGCAGGAATGTGATGCATAGGAGCCGGACAATTTTTGGTTGAGAACCTGGGTTATGCTTGCTTATTGGTGGGTAAATGTAAGCCTTCAATAAGCAAGCACTATCTATGGTGCTGAACCTAAAATGGGCTGATTGCTAAGATTTACATTCCTGCTTTTAAAACAAAGATAGCAAGATAATGAAAAAAAATTGATAATAGGAGTAAATTAGAAAGTTGCTTAAAATTTCATGCTCTATCTGAATCATGAAAGAAAACAATTGGGTTCAGTGTCCCTTAAACATCTCTTATACTCAAAAAAAATAAGAACCCAGAACATCTTGGGTCTTATTAGCCAATTTCCTTACTTAACACAGATTATAAAATTCTAGCTAGTTTTTTTTTTCCGTGAAAGACTCAAAAAGGTTATGAAAGAGGTCATACATAGGGGCCCAACTGTATTTAGGAAAGGCAGGAATTCAGTTACAAATTTTAGAAACTTACTTACAATAAATATTTTTACTCCAAAACAGAAGAAAAAGTGTTTCTCTGATTCTAATGGTGCTATAATTGTAGATGTGAAAAGACTTTTGATTCTGTAAATTGGGATAATTTATTTAATGTCTATTCAACTTTGGATTTTCAGGTAAATTCTGAAGTTTTAGCAAAGGGATATATAATAATCGTACTTCTACATTGATCACAAATGGAATAGTTTGGCCATTATTTTTCCTAAAATTCTGTGTGAGCTAAAAAAATATACCTCTATTTATTCAAACTAGAGATATATCCATATTTTAATCAGCTCAACAGACTATCTTTGAAAAGATTACATCAATCAAAATGTTCCCTTCCTAATTTAAGATAATTTAAGATATGATTATGGATTTGTATGTGCAAGATAGCAATAGAATGGATAAAAGACTTGGGATATTACTCTATTAGAGACCTAGAAGGGAGTATTGTTAAACCTTTTAAACTGGTCAAACTGATTTATCAAATTGTGCTGCATTAAAAATGTAATGTTGGCTTGGCAAAAAAATTGTAAGCAGTTGGATCTAAATCTTTTCAACTGAAATTGTTTAAATATTGCAGATAATCCAGACTTTTCAGAGACAGAAAGGACAAAGGAATATCCTTAGTCACCAAAATTATAGACATATCGAATAATATAATAAAACCCTTTCCCTTTATTGAAGATGCCTTTCGATTAGACAGTAAAGACTTCTTTGCCCATCTTCAGTTGAGGCATAATGCATTGGAATTATTAAATATGGGTAACCGGAAGGGGAGGAGCTAGCAGTAATGTGGTACACTACCACTTGGCTCTAGAGTGAAGGGCAAGATCGAACTACCCCAACCTGCATTTGTTCCTTGGCCAGGGGAGACATCTTGGCCAGGGGAGATACGACCTATTGTAGCAGAAACCGGTACCTTGCATGCAGGGAGACTCAGTAGCAGAGTCGTGATGCCAAGTGGCGTTCAGGCATAGTAACAGCCTACACTATAAGCCACTAAGAATACAGGCAGTTTAACCGGTTGCATTACCTGAAGCAGCGACCAAAGGGGGAGCGGAGTCAAGACAGGACAAGCTAAGGTGGCGGAACACGGAGGTGACCGACTCCTGCGGCCTCTCAACACACTGTATCTGGAAACTCCCCCTGTGGAGGGGTAACAGTGTGATACCAAGTAAGAGGAGCTGCTGTAGATGACTCACAGTGCCTGCAGTAGGAAGTGATTGACCCAAGACCTGGGACATCTGGAGAGCTACAGGATCGCTTGCCTGAGGGAATATTGGAGAAAAAGCAGGTACTACGGGCAGGTCCCTTTATTTTCCCCCTTCTTAAAGAACTTCTTTTTATTAAAGTTGGGACTTAAACTATAGCCTTAAACCATGATATTTTGACATGGGATACAAGTGCCAGTGAAAACAAACAAACACTGGGAAAGCCTGGGAGAATGAAAGTGTGTGGCTATTTGGGACTGTTAGCTGACAAAAGGTTATATAGCAAATAGCCCTTAACCCAGTGTGGCAAGTACCCCAAGCAGTGTATACCTCTAAGACAATATTACAGGAGGGGGGGAGAAATGAAGGTCTATAAGAATATGAAGTGACTGACTATATATACCTTATACAAGATAAGCCGGTAGAACTATTGCCAGAGTATCCGGCAATTATATAAGGATGAGCAAGCAAGTTAAGAAACAATCCTTTTCTGGAAAGGAAGAGACTTGATGGACAGTGTTTAAGCTTCCAGGAGCTTTAACTTTGAGAGGCACTTTCTATTCTGTTCTCAGGCTTTATACCTTGTATAAGCAGGTCATTTCTTACAAAGCGCTTTGGGCACTCAGTAAAAGGGTACCCCTGGAAGACAAGTTAAAATACTTTATGTTGAATAAGGATAAGGATCATATTATTTAACAAGGGGTTTCTCTGTAATAGGGCCTCCTTTTTTTTTTTAATTTTGGTTTGGTTGGATCAATGGAATCTCTACAAATAAGGAACCCGTCATAATGTATTAGATTATGTGTATACGTTTTTTGTTAAGAGTTTTGGAGGGGTTTATAAAGGTACTGCACTCCTAATAAATTGAACAATGCCTTAAGAAGGGCCAATTTAGGCTATATTGTGGACAGGTGTTGCTAGACATAGCGGACATTGGTCACACCTCTTTAATTCTTACTATTTTATATTAGGTTTTAAGTAAAAGATCTGGGTTGAGCCAGCTCTTAAGAGTTCTTGATAGGTAAATAAAGATTCTGTACCTTTAACAAATTGTAACAGTTTCCCTATTTAAAATCCTTTTGTGGTTAGGTCTCATAAGTATTTAGAAATTGGTCCTGAGGCTATACTGTCATAACTTATTTTTTGTATACAGCAGACAGTGGTCAATGTTTTTTTGTACAATGGCTTTTTGCAACAATAGCATTATGTGATTACAATAGGGCATTTAGGTGGCATGAGCACATTTTTTCTTTGGTACACCCTATAATAAGATTGATACACGATACCTGTACACTGAGAGACAGGTCTATGGTCGAGAGGAAATATTATCACAACATTAATATAAATACACGTGTTCTTACAATTACATGTTAAACTACACATAAAATTTCACATATTCCCAGCGTTCTTAGGCTGGTCCTTACTGTTTTTGGTCACTATCACTTAAGTTTTTTCTTGTTTGTTTTTTTCACAAGCCGTGAGATAGAGATAAGTTGATTATTAATTGTTATCAACAGGCTAAAACACAAGTGTGGTTTTGGGGCTAGATATTAGTCACCTTTGACTAATTTCTATGGAAAGATATATTTTACACTCTAAAGCTTTATCACCTAACATGCCGCCTAAGCCGAAAGACAAAAAGCTCAAGCCCAATGAAAGTAGTTCAGAAATACACACACACAATGAAATAGGTTTGAGTAATGTAGACAACACATTGCTACTACTGCAGATCTCAGAGTTAGTAATGTCACAATTTTAATCTTTAAGACAAGAAATGGCCGCTGCCATGAGTGAAATTAAACAGTTTGCGACACTCATGAATTAGAATCAAGAGTTTCCGACTTAGAAGATAGATCTGTAGTGCAGGATCAGATGACCAACTCACATGATATTAAATTGAATTTCCTACAGTCTAAAATAGAAGAATTAGAAAACCGGTCTAGGCGCAACAACCTTAGGGTTGTTGGGCTCACAGAAACAGGGGAATATCAAGACTTGATAAGTTCTGCAGCTACTCAGCTTCCCAAGTTAGTAGGTAGAAACACCAACAATGTAAGGATACCAATAGAGAGAGCCCACAGAAGGAACTCAGATGGTTTGGCAAAACCAAGGGTAGTAATTATCAGGTTTTTGAATTTCCGGGATAAGTTCCATATACTCAGATAGGAAAAAACAACAAGAAAGAGGCGCCAATGGTGCAGATCAATGGTGGTTTTTGTAATGTGCCGATATGGTATGAACACAAGGTACTCACAAATGATAAAGGCAATCAATTATGCCAGTAGGGGCGGGCTGGATTTCATCAGCAGTCCAGCTAGCTGGTCCTAGAGGCAGCTCTCTACCAACATCCAATAGGAGAGAATCTAGAAATAAAAGCAATAGATGGAGGCGCCAATGGTGCAGATCAATGGTGGTTCGATAAAAATATAAACCAGTGATATACAGGGTACTCACATGTATTGGAGGCAATCACTTATGCCTATAGAGACAGGCTGGATTTTAACAGCAATCCAGCTGGCTGATCTAAGGTCCAATAGCAATGTGTGGGTGTCAGAGCATTAGCACTCTACAAATAGCATATCAGAATACCATACACAGCACTCAGAGTGGATTTACATAAAAACATATTTATTAAAAACTATAAAAAAAGTTTACCGACTTCCGGTGGGCGGGCGAACTGACTAGCCGCAAGACAGAGGAGCTCCGCTACATCTCTTGCTTGAACACCAAGGCAGTCGGCGATTGAACCCGAGCATAACCCCTAGCCTTAACAGGTGACCACTGCACCTTGCCTGGCATCTTAAACTGCGGGAGCCCCCAAGAACGGCTTCCCCACCGGCAGGCTACCGATTACTGAGAAGAGCCGCGTTTGGGAGCAGCAGAAGATACAGGACAATAGTGGTGTCCCCACGACCCTCTGGCCTCACCTTACCTGCCGCAACTGAAACCACACAGGCGAGCCGACCTGCACCACAGCGGTAAGGTAGAAAGGGGCGACACACACTGATTTTTGGCGCGACCGCCATTTTGCCTCCACTCGGCCTACGCAGCTGCAACCTTTTCCCTATCTGGGCAATCCGGAGCCTAGGCCACATAACTAGAGTGCACCTTAGAGGGGGACATTGAAGATACTCTAGCGTTCACATAGAGTCTGTGGGTTTGGAGAGGAGGATCACATAACAGTACCGCTGGGGACATTTTTCTAACCTGTTTCCAGGGACAGACCTGACTGGGACGCACCGCACTTAAGGTTCTCCTCATAACTATCAGCGCTGCAGCTATTTTCCTGATATATACTCCAGGCCCAACTTCCAACTTTCAGTGAGGACCCTTATATAGACAATAAAGCCTAACGCCCCCAGTCACACTGCCCTACACTATATTCCTTCCACCACTGTTATCGCTACAACAGCAGAGCACAGGACTGAACCACCGTACCCCCCCCAGACTCACATTTATTTCTACAGTCATTGACCCCCTCTGAAAAACTGAAAAATTGAGAATTGGAAAACTACATTTTCATTGCCACAACGTTTTGAAGCACACATACTGAATACTGTTGTGGGATAAAGTGCTCACTAGTCTGCCTGCGTTTCAGGACAGGGACCTGCACCCACGTGGTTTAGGCCCCAGACCTCCCTAAGATTGCAGAGGATAACAGAAATTAGAGCCAGCAAGGAACAAATTTTAAACCTCCACGCTACAGCTGCTAGCGGACACCACAGATAAACACCACCACATCAGGGAGAAGACTGCTGCCCTTACGCTTCACATAGGGAACTTTGCCACTAACCTCTCCAAAACAGGAGGAGAAGGAGCTCGCATTCGAAGGGCATAGTGTTACTTGGAGGATAGGAGAGACAGAATTTTTCCCGCAAGTCCTGCCCAAACATAACATACCAGACATATTACCATATTCTCCACTGCTGCACTGGCAGCTGCGTATCCTAATGCAAAATACTCTCTATGACCACGTACAGAAAGAAGGCATAGAACACCATCCCTTATGAAAATCGATAAATACTTCAAGGTATCAGCATCACAGGCTATACCCATCATGTCTGGTAGGCAGAAAGCAGCAGACAAGACTAAGAAGCATACCGCAGAAATCCACCAGGATCCTCCCTCCCCTATCCAAAGAGATTTTAGCTCTGAACCACCTCCTGACCTACTCCAAGACCTCAAAGCCTTTTTTCTGCCTAAGATGGAAACACTCCAGGCAGGAATGGACACCCTCACCACGGAGATCCGACAATATGCCAATAGACTAAAACATGCAGAGCAAAGGATATCTGATGTGGAAGACTCTCAACAAACATCCACGCTGGCCATACAACGCCTAGAGCGTCACAACTCCACATTACAAGATAAGTTAGACGATCTCGAAAATAGATCTCGCCGCAACAATCTGAGGATTGTGGGGGTCCCCGAGTCAATTAAAAATAAAGACTTACTAGAATTCACAGCCTATACCTTGCCTAAATTATTAAAAATGGACCAGGAGACTATGCCGCTTGATATCGAGAGGGCACACAGAATAGGCCCAGAATCTCTGCCATCCAAGCCTAACCAGAGACCACGACAGGTCATCTTCAAACTGCTTAGATACCAAGAGAAATTGGCACTCCTAAAGGCATATCGATCTAAACCTGACCTTCTCTACGAAGGCCACAAACTCCTCCTCTTTCAGGACTTCTCTGCTGAGGTGGCTAGAAAGCGGAAAGAGTTCGCACCCCTCTGCTCCAAACTACACTCCATGGGGCGCCAAGCCTCACTACTATACCCGGCCAAGCTGAGGCTGATGACATCTGGAGGCCCCAAGTTCTTTTTGAACCCACAACAACTACAAGAGTTCCTAGATGCTGAAACTCCTAATGGCGAGGGTTGAAAGGACATTCTGCATACACCCACCCTCTAGCCTCCTTTAGTTTGGGGAATGGAAGACCTATACCAAAGACTCTTATTACTACCTAACCCAAGGACTAAGTATTTGCCCTTGTCTGTATATGTTCATGTTTTTGCATACCTTTTGTCTCGCATAATGACTCTGGCAATGTGTATATCTAAACCTTCTAAGGATTTACTGTTCAGCCTCTTACTTCTTTTCTCACCTTATGTGTTTCCCCCCCCTCCCCACCCCTGAACTCGGCCTCTGTGTGTTCCCCTCACCCCCCCACTCTCTATGCTGATCAGTTCCCCACCTCTTTCCCTTTATTGTGTGTCTTTCCCTCCCCCCCCTGCCCTGACCTTGGCCCTTATATGTCTCTCTTGCCCCCTTTCATCCTTTCCATGCCTTGAAAACCAGGTTGTTAATCTTTTACTTATATGCATGTCTTTTTCCTCAGGCTGCGGGAGGAGCACCCGGATTCTATCCTGCTTGATACCCACAGATACTTCAGACCGTAAGTTGCTAAAGTTTCAGACACAACCCTCTGAACACAACCCTCTTATCTCTCAATCCCTTAACAGATCTACTACACAACCCACCACTATATACAGAATTAAGCAGAGACAAAATATACCTATAACTCACACAACTGTTGTACGACACCCATCAAATACATCTTCCCCTCCCCAACAGTATGGCGCGTCCCCTTAAAATTGTATCCTGGAATGTGGGATGGATTACCTCCCCAGCCAAGCGTAGCATCATTTTGCAGCACCTAGGGCGACTTCAAACTGACATTGCTCTCCTACAGGAGACACGACTCACAGGGGCAGAACATGAGAAGTTAAAGAGCAGGTGGGTGGACCGAGTCTATTACACCCCTACAGAAGGGCGTAAGAGAGGAGTTGCTATACTTATTAGAAAAGGACTATCGGTACAAATCAACCCTACCACCATAGATCCTAGAGGCAGGTATATCATAGCTAGTCTGCAGATAGATAATCGCACATACACCATATGTAACATCTATGGCCCAAACCAACTCAGACCATCGTTCTGGCGCTACATTCAGACTCACTTGACTGCTCTTGCGGACTCTCCCATCCTAATGGGGGGAGATTTCAATCTGGCCCAGGAACTTCCATTAGACCGCAGAACTGACACACACACTAAGAGACAGGAAAAAACTCTAGCTAAGAAAAGGAAAAAAGAAACAGATATCATAGCATCCTTTAAAAACTCACTGGACCTCATTGACGTGTGGCGCTCTCGTAATCCAACCAGGAGAGACTTCACGTGTGCCTCTAAAACGCACAGCACTCTCTCGCGCATTGACTATTTCCTATGCTCGGGTCAGCTACACACACAAATCCCACAGACAGACATCTCAGACATTATAATCTCAGACCATGCGCCCATATGGCTACTACTTGGCCCCAAACCCAACTCTCCCTCTCAAAAGCCCTGGAGATTCCCTACCTACCTATACCACAACATTGAGTTCAGTAAACACCTAAAAGCTCAGTGGAAGGAGTACTATACCTTTAACGCCCAACACCTCCTTACCCCAGGTATTTTTTGGGGAGCATCAAAGGCAGTCATGAGGGGACAAATCACCAGTTTCACTGCCCACTACAATGCAAAACGGAAAAAGATAGAAACTGTCACCACGGCAGAAGTCACAACTGCATACAATCATTACCTAGCTCACCCCTCCCCCCAATGCAGAGATAGATTTTATGAGAAAAAGAGACTTAGAGAGGATGCCCTGGCTCAGCAGGACCATTTATTCCAGACGCATAGAAAGGGCCGGTTCTATAGGTTTGGAGATAAAACTGGAAAGCTACTGGCTAACGTAGTGAAATTGGCCAACCCTAAATCCATAATTCCCTCAATACAAGCGCAAGGAGTGACACACTCAGACACTAAATCCATAATGTCAGAATTCCTAAACTTCTACTCTGCACTTTACACCGCGCAGCCATGCACACAGAAAGATAAGGAGGAATTCTGGAAGCAGATTGCTCCTCCCTCACTTAGTTCAGATAATCTAGACCTCCTCAACGCTCCAATCCATGCGTCGGAGGTACTGAAAGCCATTAAATCAGCTAAGCTGGGCAAGACCCCGGGACCCGACAAAATACCCATTGAGTACTATAAGTTGTTACAAGTGGAACTTAGTCCACTGTTAGCCCAAACATTTACAGCCTATCTGAAGGGCACAGCAACCCCCCCAATTGACTTCGCAGATGCACTTATGTGTTTAATCCTGAAACCAGGGCGGGACCCGACATCCCCAGCCTCCTACAGACCGATAGAGCTCTTGAACAGCGAATACAAGCTTTTTACGGCCATACTTGCAAATAGGTTAGCTGCTGTATTAGGGTCAGTCATTCATAAAGATCAGACAGGATTCATGAAGCACCGCTCCTCAGTTACCAATATACGTAAGACCTTGTCGGTAATAGAGTATTACTGGCAGGGAAAAGACTGTAACAAAACTGAATCTGTCGCACCCCCAGAGGCCTGCCTTCTCTCTGTCGACGCGGAAAAGGCGTTCGACAGAGTAGAATGGGATTACCTCTTGACTACCCTGGGAAAATTCGGTATAGTTGGGGATTTTCAAAGGCTCATACAAACATTATACCACAACCCCCGCTCTTCTGTGATAGTGAATGGAGAGGTGTCCCAGCCTTTTTTCCTCGGAAGAGGTACTAGACAGGGATGCCCTCTATCGCCCTTACTATTTAATCTGGCCATAGAACCCCTAGCTATATATATCAGAAATAAGCTCCCGGCATTACAGGTGGGGTCTCATTCAATGCACCTCTCCCTGTATGCTGATGACCTACTCTTATATGTAACTAAGCCCTATGATAACATACCTAAGCTCATCTCCATATTCCAACAATTCGGCACCATTTCGGGTTACAAGGTAAACCTGGACAAATCGTAAATGACATATCTGGCTAACAGGCTCCCCCCCACACCCATACAAACTACGCTCAAAATCACGGATGGCTCCTTCAAGTACCTGGGCATCCTCCTGCATGTTAACCCGCACTCAATATACAAACTGAACATCCCCCCAGTGATCAAGCAAGTTTGCTCGCTATTGGCGAGCTGGTCTAAACTACCCATACCCTTGTCGGGGCGAGTGAGTTTAATTAAAATGTTGGCAATGCCCAAGTTATTATACCCATTGCAGTTGCTTCCCTTCCTATTGACGCAGAAGGACCTGAAGAGCATATCTAGTGCCTTCAGTAATTTTGCATGGAATTCAAAGAAACATAGAATCAGCAGAACAAAACTAGCGCTACCTATTGACAAAGGTGGGCTAAAGCTCCCAAACGTTGAATGGTACAATTGGGCGACGCTGACAAAATTAGTCTTTGAATGGTTAGCACGAACATCAGTCTTTAATGATGAAAACCTCGAAAAATCCCTTGTCCACCCACTTCACTTAGCCTTCCTCCCGCATGCTCCTATTCACACTCTTCCTGCCCATATCAAAAATAGCATACTCTTCAGAGACCCACTGCGTGCCTGGGCAAAATTATGCAAGTGGTGGAAGCTCTCCACCGCAACCACTAAGCATCTACCACTGAGGGGCAACCCTAACTTCCTCCCAGGCATGACTACGCGATTATTCGCCCAGTGGGAAGAGAAGGGACTAGGTGCAATCTCACATCTAATAAACCCACTCACCAACACAATATTCCCTTTGGCGCACCTGCGAGATAAATTTGACCTCCCCAGACACAGTACATTTGCATACCTCCAAGCCGCTCACTACACACGTAAACTCCTCACTGAGGGCCTCGACGTCACGACGAACTCCCCAGTGGACTCCATTTGCTCTCTGACTAGGCAGGGATCACACTCTATTTCCTACATCTATAGCTTAATTATTGAAGGCAAATCTGCTGAGATCATGCAACAGCTGAGTGCCAAGTGGTCCTGCTGTACAGGCCTCGACATTAGTGAAGACACTATATCAAACAGCTTTAAGCTGCTTACCACTAGCACATTAGCAATGAGATATAGAGAGATGCATCTTAAATTCATTCATTTCAGCTACATCACCCCCCACCTTAGAGCCAAGTGGGTTCCGGGCGCGATAGATTCATGTCCTAAATGCTCCTTACCTGGTCCGGACATTACACATCTGTTTTGGGGTTGCCCTAAAATAACTCAATACTGGAATAAGATCCAATACTGGTTGAACAAGATACATAGCAAAACATTACTCTTAACAATGCACGACGTCTTCTTTCTTAAGGGACACACACGAAGCGCCCCGCAGGATCGCTTTATAAACACCGCCATCCTATTAGCTAGGAAACTGATCCTACGACACTGGGTTTCAAGTAAACCGCCACATATCACACATTTCACTAGACTCTTGCATGCACAGCTTCTAATTGAACAAGCAGACATCAAGGGAGACCTAGAGAGGAGAATTAAGACCTTTTACAGAAAATGGGAACCCTACCTATTGACCTTGCCCGTCAGCATCTACACGCAGATAATATCACCTTTTGCCAATAGTACATTCATGATGACAGAGAGACTGAGAAGTCAGGACATGTAGGAAAGCTAAATAACACTTAAAAACACTAACTTCCCTCTCCCTCCCCTTCTCCCCCCTCCTTTCCTCTTCTTTCTTTCCTTTCCCTTGCTCCTTCCCTCCTTTCTTACTCCCTTCACTTTTCCGACTATCCTTACCTCTCCCATGAGACCCTGACCCGTTGGAGCTAATCTGTGTAGGAAACCGCGACATATCACACGGGGTGGACCGGGTGCCTCCTCCTCAGCAAAACTCAGCGAACTTGGGGCCTTCGCCTCTTCTTATGGATCACAAAATTGAACCCTGCCGCCCAGGTGGAGGACTTTGTTGTTGTTGTTGTTTTGACTCTTTACGTTAACTGGAAATGTTTTGTCCCCTCCCTCCCCGGAGACCACTTGTGTTAGCACTAACCGCCCCGGGAATCCATTTGACTTGCACTAGCCATGGGATGTAAATATAAATCTCCTCATATATATGTATATATATCTAAGTTTTTATTATGTAAATTGGACTGTCGCCCCGACAGGGTTACTGCTTTTTCATATGATGCCACCCGATCCAGACTTATTTTCATGGGAAACTTTGTTGTTGTTATTGTTGTTTTGTTGGTTTCCCCCCCCTTTTCCTCTTCTCCCCCTTCCCCCCCTCCCCTTCCAACAGGATTAACCCCTCTCCCTTTCCCTCTCCTTTCCCCTTCCCCTCTCCCCCTTGACCCTACCCCTTTCCCACCCCCCCCCCACCCCTTCCCCCCCCCCTTTTTCCTTTCTTCCCGGTTTTAGACAAAAATTTAAAATGCCAGGTTGGGTGACAATTGCTTCAAGACTGTATCAGACCAGTACATACACCATGAAGTGAAGTGTCTGCTATGATGCCATTTTTGTGAATAATTGAGTTTCGCTTCTTCATGTATATTTTACTGCTACTTGTTGTATTGTGCCCCCTGGGGTTTTTTCACTAAATAAAGAAATAAAAAAAAAATAAAAAAAGTTTACCACTCATCTTAGTGCCAAATAATATATGGCTTGTGGAGAAACAGTGCGACGCGTTTCTCAGATATACTGTTTCCTCAGGCATGTTTCTCAACAGTACTTTACCTCCTTATATAGGTCTATGCTACTTGTGAACACCCATGTCCCACCCCTGACAGTTATCAAAATACAGAGCAATCAGAAACCTTCATTTGGGGATACACCTCCCCTGCTGCAATAATTTAACTAAATAATTTTGTGTAAAATACTGTAGCCAGTAAACTATGTAAGCATACTCGATGTTAATTACATTATATATGTGTTTTTTTTAAAAATTAGCAATAGCATCATGCTTTATATACTAATAAAACGGTAATTGTTGAAGGCCGTAAATCGTATGATCTAATTGGATGGTGTGGCTGATCGTGTATACGGCTCACTATTACATCTAAATAGCCGTCTATCAAATGTGTCTGCGCGGGCTTTCTATCCAATGGTAGTATGGTTCTCAGGGGCATGGCTTCCAATCAGAACACCGTTAAAGGACCACACCTCTGGTTCTACTTGCACGGGCTATATGTTATTATTTGCGCCCATTAGTTTCTGGGAAAATCTATCATTGGTCCGTGATAAATATAAACAAATGCCCCCATTGGTCTTGCCACCAGAATCGCCAGTATAGGGAGATCTATCACTGGTCGAGATTAGATGTCAACAAACATACCCATTGGTCACACTTCGGCAGGCTTTAATACTATTGCCGCAATTGTCAGATACAAAGTCGGAGCCTCTACTAGTGCGATTAAACTACCCGGACGCTGTATTTGTTGGCAAGACATTAGCAGTTATATGTTTGCGAAAATCACTTGAATGTTATATTGTAACTGCTATAGTCACGGACTTGTTATGTAAACCTATAAGCAATGAATGTGTAGATCAAAAATTCTATATGTAATATGCAAAAAACTATAGCTACCAACTTGCAAAGTGGTGAATTTACCACTGTGAATCTAATGTGAATGAAATATCTAAATAAAAATAATATATAAATATACATATTTATATTGATATAACAATATAAATCATGTGAAGTTTTTGTAAAAGCAAATACTGTCGTTGGGTTTACAATTGAATAATTAAATGGTTTTAATAAAAAATGTGTGTATACATATTTATATAACAGTATAAGTAGTGTAAAATAATTATAAAAATATAAATACTGTCATTGGATTAACGATTAAATAATTAAAGTGATTTGGAGAGTGATAAATAAGTGATAAATGGTGTGATACGATAATTTCTCTTATTCTCCAAGATGTGTCTTGTCCTTATAAATCTTGTTTATTGTACATTCCATGGACAATTTGATAAAAAATATATATAAAATATATAATAATTACAAATTAATACGAGTGTGTGTAGAAAAAATGTGGGAGCACTCTCCTTATTCAAGTAATGATTATACGTGTGTAAAAAGTATTTTATATAATTATCTAATATATAGTTGCTGTCTATAAAGAATAAGTGTATATACATTAATGTGTCTAAAACATAAAATATATTCCCATGTGTGGACCAGGCTAAAAAAAGCAGCAGGGTAAATGTCCCAAACTTCCAGTTTGTACATCATGTATCCCATAAATCAGTATTAAGATAAGCCCCAACAACGATTCCCAATAGGGCTGTTTGCAAACATCACAATGCAAATGTGGATAATGAATATTACTATTATCCCTAATATAACTAAGAGTAAGGTGTGTCAAAAAGAGTCAGGTTGAGGCCAGTCTAAGCAAAAGCCATAGAATCTATAACCTCATTTAACCCCATAGGGAAGAGCGTTTGAAATTTAAAAATCCAATATGTTTCCCTTTGTCTTAGGCAGGTAAATCTATTATAATGCTGGCTATTGGGAACACTTTCCAAGGGTGTAATTCTAAAATGACATCTACCTTCCATACTTTTAGCACAATTGTGCCTTGAGACACTATGTTTAGGGGACTTTTTGATCACGTTCCTTCGATGTTCCCCCCATCTAAGGCGCACCTTCCTAGAGGTGCGTCCGATATACTGGATCCCACAAGCACAACTAAGTGCATAAATGACATAGCTGGTATTACATGCCAGGTGTTCCATAAGATATTAAAGATTTCTTTCCATGAGTAATATATTTACACATATGACAGCGTCTATGTCCACATCTATAGGTACCGTTATTATTACAAATCTTCCTAACCATGTGATCAAGATTCTTAGACCCTCTCTTTGGATGTTTAAAAGATTTTTTGGTCATGACTACCTTACTGGGTGCCAATTTTTGTTTCAAAGTGGGCGCCCTCCTATACACAATCCTAGGTTGAGGAGCCAACACTTTCTTTAATATGGGGCCTCTAAGTAAGATAGGCCAATGTTTCTTTAGCACGCTATTTACTGCCCTAAAATTAGAATTATATTGGGTGACAAATAAGGGTTGTCCCTGTGGACCTACATTTTCTTTCTCTTTTTTAGAATTTTTTTCACCAGAAAGTAAATCATCTCTATCTAATGATCTTGCTCTGTTGTAGCCATATTCAATTAATCCCTTTGGATAACCTTTTTCTCTAAACCTGTCTTTAAGTATAAGAGACTGTTCATCATACTTAGAGACCCCATATTAAAGAAAGTGTTGGCTCCTCAACCTAGGATTGTGTATAGGAGGGCGCCCACTTTGAAACAAAAACATGGGTTCAACAACAAATAGAGAAGGGGATATTCCCTAGACTATGGTTTTCAGAGGAACAACCTTTGTAATATTTTTTTCTCTCTCTCTCTCCCTCCTCCTTTTCTTTCCTTCACAGCCCGCCATAATGACTCAGGATATACCCAAAAAGCCATCCTATAAAGCTTAAAATTGTTCAAAGGCAATAGGTAGATCTATGTTATGTTTATCTACTTAACAGCAAATATAGTAAATAAATAATGGGGGAGGTTGTTTTTTTTGTGTTTTTTTGGCTTAAATAAGAGTTAAGTTTATATTTAAGGATAAATAAATGCCACATAATGGTCTGATAACTATATCTGTGTGTATATTAATGGATAATGAAAGTTTCAGATTTAAAGGGACAATCTAAACCAGAATTTTTATTGTTTAAGAAGAAAGATAATCCCTTTATTACTCATTTCCTAGGTTTGCACAACCAACACAGTGATATAAATACACTTTTTACCTCTGTAATTACCTTGTATCTAAGCCTCTGCAAACTGCCCCCTTATTTAAGTTCTTTTGACAGACATCCATTTACTCTAGTGGTGAAAAACTGTCAAAATGCCCTGAGAGAAGAGGTGGCCTTCAAGGGCTTAGACATTAGCATATGAACCTCCTAGGTTTAGCTTACAACTAAGAATACCAAGAGAACAAAGCAAAATTGGTGATGAAAATGAATTGGAAAATTGTTTAAAATTACATGTTCTATCTGAATCATGAAAGTTTATTTTGGACTAGACTGTCCCTTTAAGTAAGTTGGCATAACAAAATTCATAAGTAGTCTCTTTTAGTTAACAAGAGCAAGAGACTTGAAAGTAAATGTAACAAGTGAATATTATCAATGGATTTAAAGAGCTAAGTTGGTACCAGAAGATGAATAGATGCCATACCATGAATTTGATATTTATGTTCTGTTTTTTTGTGATATGGGAAAAAAGGGGATGAAGGTATCTAGATCGGACCTAGTCGGTACAAAAGATCCCATGTAGAGGTTGACAGGCCTTGATATCTAAAGATATGCCTCAACTTAGAAACCCCCCACTATAGAATAGTTAGTATAACCTTAAACCTTAAAGGGAGTTTAAGAAACTAAGAACAACTCTGTCAATTGACGGAGAGCAAAAAACAGGGGTATTTAACAGAAGATAAAAATGAAATAACTGTGTGGTGTTTTACTTTTTTTGTGTATTGTTTTTTGTTTTTAAGACTATGGCTAGATAAGGAATGTTTATCTGCCATAAGGACATGTTTACAAAACTAATATAACAATGTTTTTGTTTATGGAAAAATAATAAAAATATAAAGAAAAGAAAACTGGACATGGAAGAGCTTGGAGCATTATCTGGAAATATATAATAAAGGTAATCATTCTATCTCACCCTGCTTTAATTTACTTTTTTTTTTAATTTACTTTTATAATTAAAGGGTCATGGAAACTTAACATATCTTGTAAATAAATGGCCAAAAATGTAAGCTTGATTCTGCATTTAAAAAAATGCACATAATTGATAGATATGTGCATGGCGAAAAAATTCGGTTCGGATCGATTCGGAATTTTTCGAATTTCGGTTCGGACCGATTAGAATTCTGAGAATTTTGAATCGATTCGGTTCGGATTCATTTCGGATTCATTCGGATTTGAAGAATTTCGGCTGGATTCGGTTCGATTCGGTTCGGTAAGGAAATTCGAAATTTCAGTAAGTGTTAGGTGGGATTAGACTAGTATTATGTACAGTATATTAGGTGTAACCCATAACAGAGTGATATAACCTAATATACTGTACAATACTAGTGTAATCCATGGCCATCCGAATCTACCGAATAAATCCAAACTAATTCGGATTTATTCGGTAGATTCGGCAGTATTTTAATTCGGAAATTTGGATCGATCTGAATTCTGAATTTTACGAATTCGGCCGAATTTCCGAATCGATCCGAAACGAATCGCACATGTCTAATAATTGAATGGTATCTCTTGCCTGGAAAGAATCCCATTTGAAGATATTACAGTGTGTGAATTTAGCCCCTTATACTATATCTAAATTGTCAAAAAATATTCTTTCCAACCAAGATATATTATTTTTGATATGGTCCAAAAATCAAACATTTATGGTCTCAAATTAATTTCTGGTTATCCAATACACTTAAATCTAAATGAACCTGGGTTTACATAATGTAGTTTTCCTTATGGATTTTAGAGAATGCAAATTAAATTACAGATTTATGAACACTGTTATTTTATTGACTAGCAGCATGATATAACAAAAATGGAAGGTTAAACAACCTCCGAAATGTAAAGAATTTAAAAATGTTATATTTCCAGATAAGATTCTTACAGAAAAAAAGGTCAGTGGTCCCTCCTTATTATATGTGTTGCCATGCATCAGCATCATGTGGTGAAGTAATTGTGCGCACATCTAAATATTTTATATGGAAAGGAGAAGTGCCCTGTGGTAGGGGAATCTCACAGTTGCTTATGCTGTGAATGAGAAGGGCTATTTTGGAACTTATACCCTGACCTCAACAGCACATAAAGGGACATGCTAACAATCATTTAAAATAGGGAAGTCTCCTCTTTCAAATGAGAAGACCTACATTTCCATTTGTGCAGGTTATTATCAAACAAATGATGACTTCTAAAATGCAGGTTATTGCCAAACAAATGATTTTTGTCTGTTGGTTATACCACCAAGGAGATGATGAAGAGTAGGGGGGCTTCCTATTTTTCCTTACCTTTATCTCCTAGGGGGGCAACAATTAGTGATATTCATCTGAATGTTATGAATATTGGTACTTTATGTGTTATGTTTTTGGCTATGATAAGAAAGTTGACAGAATCTTAAATACACTGTCAAAATTAATTAAATCATTCTGACTCATTCTCTGCATAAAATTCAATGTTGTAGAAGGTGACAAAATTTCAGGAAATAAGTTAATAAGTTATATTTTAAACCATGCTGTGGAAATCTGACTTTACAGTTTACTCTAAAGAAAAATACATTAGAAAAAAAAGATCATTTTGCTCGCTGATTGCTGACCTTTTTTAGATAATTATGTAAACTGTATTTTCTAAAAGTGTTGTGAAAACAAGATATTTGCAGTGATAACTTTCTGAAAAAGCACTAGAATTGATGTTCATTCAGTGTAAATGTCTAACTATAACTACACCCCAGGAGTGAGAAATGGCTTAGCAGTGAAGGGTTAAATACTGCAGGACATATTTATCAAGCTCCGTACGGAGCTTGATGCCCGTCTTTCTGGCAAGCCTTCAGGCTCGCCGGAAACAGAAGTTATGAAGCAGCGGTCTAAAGACCGCTGCTCCATAACCTGTCTGCCTGCTCTGAGGCGGCGGACAGAAATCAACCCGATCAAATACTGGTGCAATGATAAATGCCGAGAGCGTATGCAATATACGCAATATCGGATCATGTCCGCTCGCACATTCATAAATAGGCCCCTGCATCTACAGGGATATAACTAAAAAAATAAAATAATAAATAACCATAAAGATTGTGGCCCATGTAGAAAGAGGAATTAATTAAATGTTATCAAGGATAGAAATTAGCTAATGCAATAAAATATTTGAACACAGGACAACTAAAATCACTGACCACAATAGACTTACTATGGTACTGGTCTATACACTGACCTCAACAGACTTACTATGTTACTGGGTATCTGTGCACTGACCTCAACAGACTTACTATGGTACTGGTCTGTATACTGACCTCAACAGACTTACTATGTTACTGGGTATCGGTGCACTGACCTCAACAGACTTACTATGTTACTGGGTATTGGTGCACTGACCTCAACAGACTTACTATGTTACTGGGTATCTGTGCACTGACCTCAACAGACTTACTATGGTACTGGTCTGTACACTGACCTCAACAGACTTACTATGGTACTGGTCTGTACACTGACCTCAACAGACTTACTATGTTACTGGGTATCTGTGCACTGACCTCAACAGACTTACTATGGTACTGGTCTGTACACTGACCTCAACAGACTTACTATGTTACTGGGTATCGGTGCACTGACCTCAACAGACTTTCTATGTTACTGGTCTATACACTGACCTCAACAGACTTACTATGTTACTGGGTACCTGTGCACTGACCTCAACAGACTTACTATGGTACTGGTCTGTACACTGACCTCAACAGACTTACTATGTTACTGGGTATCGGTGCACTGACCTCAACAGACTTACTATGGTACTGGTCTGTACACTGACCTCAACAGACTTACTATGTTACTGGGTATCGGTGCACTGACCTCAACAGACTTACTATGTTACTGGGTATCTGTGCACTGACCTCAACAGACTTACTATGGTACTGGTCTGTACACTGACCTCAAAAGACTTACTATGTTACTGGGTATCTGTGAATTGGATATGATTTTAATATTTCTCAGTAGAGCCTCTTCCAGTAAGTTAGTTAATACACAAAGTTCTAGGAAGCCAACAAAATGGTTTTAGATTGTCAGAAATCAGTTCTATTGAGAGGAAACTGTGCGATCAGACAACTTGTTACTGTGTATGTTTAAACATGTAGAAAAACTTTACACTTCACATAAATTAGTAGATTATTTATGGAAACGGCTGTATCCCCAAATGTCATCGATATATAGCGACATTATCAAAAAGTTGTTTTTGTTATTATACGTGACTATTCAAACAAGAAATGTGTTACTCACCGAAAATCAAATGTAGCAGACTTTTATTGTTTAATTGGGATTGATAATTACTAAAGACCATGAGACTACAAAGTAAATCTGTTCAGTACATTTTAAGATACTAAAATGTAAAGATTTGGGGGGAGATTTATCAAGCAGCCAATGCTGCTTGCTCCGCCCGATGTTTCCAGCTTGCTGGAAACTTAAGTTAAGAAGCAGTGATCGTAAAACCGCTGCTCCTTAACTCATCTGCCACCTCTGAGGTGGCAGACTGCAATCCTCCCGATCAGATACAATCGGGATGATTGGCATCCCTGCTAGCGGCCGATTGCCCGTGAATGTGCAGGGGGCGGCATGGCACAAGCATTTTACCAGAAATGCTTGTGCAATGTTAAATGCCGCCAGTGTATGCTGTCGGCATTTAGTGATGTTGGGTGGACATGATTTGCTAGAGGATATCATGTCCGCCCGCCATTTGCTAAATCTGCCCTTGGTATTTTTTGGTATGGTCGTGTGAGCACTTGAGAAAGTAACAGCAAAAGCTACTGTACCTGCTTTATTTTTTTCATGCAGGTAAATCTTGTGTGATAGAATTGAAGAATACATTTTAACTGCTGTATTAGCTCATCACATTTTCAAACTTCTACTGTTTCTTTTTCTTAATAGTTTTTGTCACCATTAAAAGGCTTTAGGCTCACTCTAGGGTAAATAAATTCATTTTTAGGACCCATAAGTACCAAGTAGGCTGATGTTTAATCTTGCATAGTCTGCATACATTTTACATCTCAAATATACTAAAGTCAAATTATAAATAAGACATCATCTTAGCATAAAAAATATAGTTCAGGTGGCAATAACTTGCAAATTTAATATAAAATGTCATGTTGATCTGGTTTTGGAAATGTCAAATCCACACAAAATTCAATTTAGGCTGTTTGTTATTACAGTGCACATGTAGAGATAATGTAGACAAACACCACTTTGAAGCTTAAAAAATAAAAAAACATTCATTTAAAAATTACAGTTCTTTAAAGGACTTTAAGCAGTAAAACCCAGATGGGGTGCAGGGAGCACTATTCATATCGCGACCCTGTGCCAGGTAAAGAACAAAATCTGCTATTACAAGTCAATGGTAAAAAAAAGATTTAATTTAACATGGCCGACATTTGTTAGCGCTCATTATAGTGCAGGGTGCGCTATTGTCACTCATTGTGTTACGGGTTGTGCAACTTCAGGTTAGCTCTTGAGTGATAGACAGAACGTGAGCTTTTCAGCGGGCCCTAGAGAAGTCCATTATATTAGGGATTTAGTTCCCCCTCGCTCTCTGGCATACAGATGTTAGCGTGGCCTTGGCTTTTGCTCTAGTGCTAACATTTTACTCCGAACTTGTAATATGAGAGTTAAAATGGAAGCGTTATGAATTGTGCGCTATGGACACTAGTGAACCACAGCATCTACAGTTTTACATTCCACTTGTAGTCTAGGCCTAAGCACATAATATACTAATACATATCAGTACTGGAATGCGGTGATAACTAGATTTCAACATGGTGGCACCCAGGGCTAGAGGGAAGCGGGGGATAACCTCAATATAATGCCTAGAAAATGTATTTAGGGCTAGATTACACACTTGAGCGTTAAGTGCTCTAGAAGTAAACTTTTTAACATGCATCGGGTCATTTTATGAGTTGAAAGTAAACTGTTTTTGTTAGCATGTTAACCAAACGAGCATAAAAAAAACGTACAATATCGTGCACGCGATAACCTATTCCACCATAGAAGGCAATGGAGCAAAAAAATACACACTACTCGCACACGAACCTGATCAAATATTCTGAAGTGCGCTAATACGACATGAAAATTTTAATATTTCACATTCCAATGTTCTTCACATAAAAGAATATGTTCTATTTATTCATAATTTTTATTAGATAGCGTTATTATGAGTGCAAGTGTACTTTGTAATGTAACTTCAATTACGCTAAAGCGATTTAATTTACTTTTCGCTGTTATTACAAGCAAAAATACAACACACGCAAACAGCAGCGATAAACCCCTTATCACTCGCTTGTAACTGTTATGTAATTTGGCCCCTAGTGTTTAATGTCACTTAATTTTAAAAATGTATCTTAATCATCTGTAGAAAGTGTCTCTTAGAAATCTATATATCAGCATTTTACAACAAAGTGTTGTCTCTAAACAAATAACATTTCTTCTTATACTGCTAATCCCTACAAGCAGCTCATAGAAATGCAGCGCCCTTCCTCTTACGGTCCATATCAAAAAGCAAATGTCCGTGTAAACTGATGTAATTAACACAAACAAAACAACCTTTCTCATAATCTGCTCCCCTAGGCTAATAATCACACAGTGCTAAGGAAAGTATTTACTTTATAATAAAGGAGAATCTGAGAAGTTCATTGGCATTTCCATTCTGAAAATGTATTGCATTAGGAAAAAACAGGACTTTCATGAGATTGTTATAAATCATAAAAACAATGTTGCTGACATTTTACTCCCTTGAAATGCACATATTTTAGTTGGTATATTGCCTGCAGTGCCTGTCTTTGAAATGCAAGTGTACAGCTATCCTTTTTGATGATGTTCCTTTGAAACCTCCACACTACTGGGTACTGTCCACATTGAAGTTGAAATCCATGGTATAGAATCATTCCTTATTTAGAACAAATTTAACCTCAGAAATATTCTGTTCACTATTTTGATGCTGGTTTAAATTCCTACATCTACTCAGTTGTTAGCCTCAGATTGTTGTTGTAGTTTGGCAGATTGTACTTTGAGTTAACATAGTAATATAGTAGATGAGGTTTAAAAAAAAAAAGAGAGAAGTCCATCGAGTTCAACCTATACAAACCATCGAGTTCAACCTATACCAACCCTAAATATACCTCCAGTTGAGATTAAATTTATCCCATTAAAAAGGAGTCCCTTCAACACCAACAATCATACCCCTGAATCCTGTTTCTAGCCAGAAATGTATCTAAACCATTTTTAAATGTATCTATGGTATCGCCATTTACCACGTCCTCAGGTAATGAGTTCCACACTTTTATTGCTCTAACAGTAAAGAAATGTTTCTGTTGCAGGAGATTAAGGGGCCTATCTATCAAAGCTACCGCTGCTCCATAACCTGTCCGCCTGCTCTGAGCAGGCGGACAGACATCGCCGGAAATCAACCCGATCAAGTATGATTGGGTTGATTGACACCCCCCTGCTGGTGGCCGATTGGCCGCGAGTCTGCAGGGGGCGGCGTTGCACCAGCAGCTCTTGTGAGCTGCTGGTGCAATGCTGAATACG
This sequence comes from Bombina bombina, assembly GCF_027579735.1. Classification (NCBI taxonomy): domain Eukaryota; kingdom Metazoa; phylum Chordata; class Amphibia; order Anura; family Bombinatoridae; genus Bombina; species Bombina bombina. The sequence goes on from NC_069506.1 coordinate 292,977,747, forward strand.
GAGAGCGTATTGCTTTCCGTATTCAACGAGGTCTGGCGGCTTATATCTCCTTTCCTCTAGCCTTAAATTGTGACATTTTGTTACAAACAATTTTCTCGGAATAAACAAACATCTCTGTATATGGGCCTTGAATATATTTATATAAAGTAATCATGTCACCTCTCAAGAGCCTTTTTTCTAGAGAAAACAGACCCAGTTTGGCTAACCTCTCCTCATAGCTTAAATTCTCCATTCCCCTTATAAGTTTTGTGACCCTTCTCTGAACTTTTAATAAGTCTGCAATGTCTTTTTATGAGATTGGTCCTCAGAACTACACTCCATACACAAGGTGAGGTCTTATCAGGGATTTATATAGTGACAGAATTATGCTTTCCTCCCTTACATCAGTGCCTCTTTTAATACATGATAGTATCTTATTAGCCTTAGAAACCGCTGCCTTGCGTTTTGCACCCATCTTTAGCTTGTTATCAATTACTACTCCCAAATCCCTTTCTTCCTCTGTTTGGCTAAGTATAGTCCAATTTAAATAATATATTGCCTGCTTATTTTTACTTCTAAAATGTAGAACCTTGCAAGTCTAATTTTCCATGTACCTACCCATTCTTCTAATTTTTGTAGATCACCTTGTAAAGCAATTTCATCTTGCCCTGACCAAATGACCTTACACAATTTTGTATCATCTGGAAAAATATAAATGTTGCTATTAAATCCTTGCTCCAAGTGATAAAATACAAAAACATAACATACTAAACAAATCTAGCACAGGAGGAGGAGGGCCCTGCTCCGGAGGACTCACCATCTACAGGTTGAGGGTGCAGAGACATAAGGATTGGGGTTGCTTGCCACATGGATTGTAGTTGCAGCAGTGAGTCAAGGCAGTTCTAGAATTATTTTGGTTAGGGTGAAAAACAGAGTTGGTAAGCCTCTCTGCATAGGTGGATTTTCAAGGAGCATCTGAAGCTTTACAAGGTTGAAGACAGGAGCGAGGGTAGAGAGATCCAGAGGACAGGAGCAGCACATGAGAAGTTTTGGAGGCGGGAGTGGGACGTAGAGATAATAGTAGTAGAGAGGCGTAGGTCAGAGGATGATCAAAGAGGATAGGTTGGGGAATACTTGGAGATGAGAGAGGAAATATAGTTGGGAGTGAGGCTGTTGAGTGCTTTATAATTTAGGGTTAGTACTTTAAATTATATTCTGGAGTGTATGGGGAGCCAGTGTAGGAACTGACAGAGCGGAGAGGCTGATGTAGATCGGCAACTTAGGTGTATGAGTCTAGCTGAAACATTTATATGGAGGGAGAAGAGGCGGTGCTTTTGAAGACCATTTAGAAGTAGATTGCAATAGTCAATGTGTGACAAAATGAGTGAATGAATTAGTATTTTTGTAGTTCCTTGAGTAAGGGAAGGACCAATTCTAGAAATGTTGCATAGGTGTGCATGGCAGGATTTGGCAAGTGCTTGTATATGTGGGGGGAATGTGAGTACAGACTCAAGTGCGAACCCAAGATAGCAGACCTGGGGTGAGATGTTGAGAATAGAGTCTCCAGCCGACAGAGAAAAGTCAGGTGTCTGATGTCTGGAAGAGGGGGGAATAAGAAGCATCTCACTTTTGGACAGATTGAGTTGGAGGCAGTGCAAGGACATTAAGGAGGAAATTGCAGACAGACAGTTGGTATGGGACTGGATAAGATATACATAAGCTAGATTACAAGTGGTGCGCTAATGTTAGTGCAGGACGGAATAAAATAGATTACAAGTGGTGCGCTAATGTTAGTGCGGGACGGATAAAATAGATTACAAGTGGTGCGCTAATGTTAGTGTGGGACGGGATTAGCTAGATTACAAGTGGTGCAGAACACAGTACATTTTACAGTACACTATCCCTTTAAAAACATTAATTATTGTTGCATAAAATCGACAGTATTTTAAATACATTACTGTTTTCTTCATTAATAAAAAAAAATACAACAGATTTTGGACCAGATTACGAGTGGAGAGCAAACATTTGCACACAAGCGATAAGGAGTTTATCAAGAGGGTTTGTGCTTACCACTGGTATTATGAGTTGAAGGTACGCTAGAATGATTACTGCAATTCAGAGCTCTAGTTAACCGTTTCGCGAAACATAAAAGTTTCACTAAACAAAAAAAATACACTATAAAGTATAGTTACATTTATAATAACACTATCTAATGAAAATTATTCACAAAAATATTGCACAAAAAAGTTATAAAGGGTCAAAGATATGAGGTCTCGTGTTAAACAAAAAGAGCAGGCAAAGGGCTTTAACACAGAAATACACAAAATACATGTTTAAAATGTATATGTATGTGTATATATATGTTTATATGTGTGTACATATGTGTTTATGTATTTATATGTGTATTTGCAGACATATTTACACATATAAACACTTAAAAACATATGTACACATATAAATACATAAATACATATGTATATATATATATATATATATATATATATATATATATATATATATATACGGTATACTCCATCGTAGAAAATGCACTCACTGGTCTTTAACAAAATGTCATATTTATTTCCAAAAGTATTACAAAGACATAACGTTTCGGTGTATTATTAACACCTTTGTCAAATGTCAAAAAGCACAAAACAAAATGTGTCCCCAAAGAAACTCCTAACACTATATCTCAGCACCCACCTTATATACATTTAAAACACAGCCCGCTCTATCGCATCGGCTCAAAATGACGTCATCATGCTACAGTGTAAGCGTGACGCGTCACCGCAAATTCATTGGCCCTTGGTTCCCATAGAAACCATATACACAGGAGCGCAATCACCTACCCAGCCACACGAGATATCGCTGTTTAAACAACAGCACAGAGTGCAAATGTCCCATCAGAATAACAAATAATGCACTACAGTACATATCTTTATATAGTATCATTTATCTAGTACTTGGCCATCATATGAGTTATTCGTTAGACCAGCATAACCATCATATCCTATGGCTGGAAAGTGATCGCACCTGGTGTAAAAAACAAATAAAATCAAAAAATTAATTCAAAACGATATACATCCTATTGTATTATTACAATAAGCACAGAATCTTTATCACATATATGTAAAGTAACCAATTAGAAATGAACCTGCTGACCCTCTACCTAGAATTATCGCCTTTAAAGAACAATTACTGACTTCTTCATGACTCCAGGAGTATGGGTAGAAACCCGTGAGTACCCACTAGAATGAATATTTGTGTAGGTCCCCTACAGGGATTGACCTTCATCCTGTCTGCCACGTTATATTCCTGTAAATATCCAGTCCATTGGTTATTTCGTGTAGAATGGCCCAAAGTCCAGAAAGGTGATTAGTCCCCTTGGTATCAGGGTATCCAACGTGTGGATCCATTTGGTCTCCAATTGCAAAAGCCTTTTGGCTCTGTTGCCCCCTCTAGTCAGCGGAGGAACATGATCAATTAACATCGTTTTCACACTAGACACACCATGATTATGACGGGCAAAATGGCGTGCCACTGGTTGCTCCGAGTCTCCCTTCTTGAGGGCTTCTCGGATAGCACAACGGTGATTAGCCATCCTGTCCCTGAAGCTTGTGACCGTTTTCCCAATATACACCAAGGAACATGGGCAGGTTAGCATGTATATTACATGTGGGCTTGTGAGCCTATGGCGAATTGTATAATGTTTATTTGAAACGTGTGTGTGGTAGACCGAGCGGGGAAAAGGGCAGACCCCAACTTTTGGTGCCAAAATAGAACCAATCACCTATGGTATTAGGGTATAAAGCTCCCAGAGACATACAGACCAGTATTGTCTTGAGAAAGGCCTAGGAGGGCCGAAACGCGTCGACATACTGGTGAGCAAATTTCTGATTTTATTATACCACATCTAGACGTTATTACACTATTGCACTTTATTTCACCCACAGATTAGGAGGAGGACTTTGGACCTACCCGCCACATTATTGTACTTTTTTTTCTTCTGCATTTTTATAATCTACATTTTTTATATATTTTTTATATTCTGCATTCTTATAATCTCCTTCACGTCTACCACAGCTATTGGAGTTTATTTTGGAAGTTAATCATCTAGGATTTCTTTGAACGCACTTACCCACCATATTTTTTGAACACTTTGATATTTATTTGTGGATTAATTTTTTACAATTTTTGTGGAACACTTTTGCAATTTTTGTGGAACACTCTGATATATATATATATATATTTTTTTTTTTATTTATTTATTTATTTATTTTTTTTGGAACACTGTGATTTTCCAAAGAGACATTTTTTAAGAAACTATTTGAGAGACATAAATTTCTTCATTTTTTCAACAAATTTTATTTCCATTTTTACACAATTGGATTTCTCCAACACTTTTATTTATATTATATTTCTATCACTTATACTTTTATACTGCATCTGTATTGTTGACATCTGTATTATTGACATTGTACTACGCCAACTTTGTCCATTTACATCACATCTGCTGTTTGTAAATATCTGTGCTTAAACTGCACTTTATAGACCATAATACTATGGTCTTAGACTGTTGTCGGAGCTAATGTAATATTTGTTCCAACACCACAGATATAGGTAACACTATATCCTTAAGACTTATACCTCATGGATCCATAGAGATTTTAGGAAGAATTTTAGAAGCTTTTTAATTTGTATGTATTATATTGTATTTTCATTGTATATTAACTGTAATAAATACATTCCATTTTTAACATATCCATACCTCACAGTCCTTTTAAGCTTCCCAGCGCTCACTATATTACACAATTATAATGTTTATTTGTATGGGGATTTTGGAAGGTTTTACCTCTCATCATGCTGTTGCATGTTGTGCAATTCCCACATGTGAAACATCCTTTGTTTGAAGGTTTCAGCCAGGTCTCACTCTGGTAGCATCCTACTGGGTCGTTTTTCACCAATAAGTCCCTCAGGTTATCAGCCCTCCTATGTACCATCCGTGGGGGCTTCGTCCTCTGAAATGGGAGCAATGTATCTGTTTCAAGGAGAGACCAATGTTGATGTACCGACCTCCTCAATGCCTGACTCACAGGTGTATATGTGGTCACAAAATTCAGCTGTTTTATATCCTCTTTCGGTTTCTTAACTTTCGTCTCCAATGTATATTCCAATAACCTTTCTTTAGTATTTTGGACCATTACACTGTCATAACCTCTTCTTATTAGTTTCTTCTCCATCACTGTGAGCTGTTCCATCATAGTGGGTATGTCACTGTTGTTACGGATAACCCTTGTGAGCTGAGATGTAACTATCCCCACCTTCTGGTGCCTGGGATGGAAACTTCTTGCCTCCAGTAAAGAATTTCGGTCGGTCAGTTTCGGGTACAATGAAGTACCAAAGTATCAACCCTCACAGGCATCAACCTTAAATATATTGAGGTCTAAGAAGTGTATCACTGTCTCACTATACTCCAACTTAAATCTTATGGGACAGTCCATTGAGTTCAAACATGACACCCATTGCTCTAACTCACCTGTGCTCCCCCCCACACCAGAAACACGTAATCTATGTAACGTACATAATATCTGATGTGGGGGTGGGTGAACGGTTTCATGGCCGTTTGCTCATACCACGCCATGTAAAGGTTAGCATATGAGGGTGCCATGTTTGAACCCATGGCCATCCCAGAGATTTGCATATAATAATCCCTTTCAAACCTAAAGAAGTTCTTGTCAAGGCATAATGTCAGTAGCTCACATAAAAATTTGATGGGAGGTCCCTCATATAAGGGATTCTCTGTCACCATGGACCTGACAGCCGCCACCCCCCCCCCACATGGGGAATCGAGGTGTAGAGACTGCCCACGTCCATGGTGACAAGAATGTCATCCGCCTGTAGTCCCACATAGCTCCTCAGAGATGTAATCAGACTGGGTAATCCTGTAAATATGCAGGAATACCTTTAACCACTGGCTGTAAATGAAAGTCTATATAGATGGCCAAACTCGATAACAAAGAGTCCCTGGCAGATACAATAGGTCTGCCAGGGGGATCCTTGTGAGTCTTGTGCACTTTTCGGCAACAAATAAAATAAAGGGATTTTCGGGTGATCAGTAATTACAAATTCAACTTCCTGCTCAGATAATAATCCTGATTCAAGACCCCTATGTATATGTTGATCAATAACTTTTTTAAACATCACAGATGGATTACCTTTAAGTTTTAAGTATACTGTAACATCAGAGAGTTGGCGTAAGGCTTCAGTTCTATATTGGTTATAATCCTGTATAACAATCGAGCCCCCTTTATCTGCTGGGCGGATGATTATGGTGTTATCACTACTTAGGGCCTTAATGGCCAATCTCTCCTCTGCATTTAAATTGGGATAAGTAGAACATGATTTCATTTTATTCACATCGTGACATACCATTCGTGTTAAACCCTTTATAGATGGATGAGAATTGGGGGGTTCAAAAGCTGACGGTTTTTTAAACACAGATGGTACTGTTCTTATATCCCCTTGGTATTAAATATATCACATTTAGGGCTGATGGGACATTTGCACTCTGCTGTTGTTTAAACAGCGATATCTCGTGTGGCTGGGTAGGTGATTGCACTCCTGTGTATATGGTTTCTATGGGAACCAAGGGCCAATCAATTTGCAGGGACATGTCACGCTTACGCTGTAGCGTGATGACGTCATTTTGAGCCGATGCGATGGAGCAGGCTGTGTTTTAAATGTATATAAGGTGGGTGCTGAGATATAGTGTTAGGAGTTTCTTTGGGGACACATTTTGTTTTGTGCTTTTTGACATTTGACAAAGGTGTTAATAATACACCGAAACGTTATGTCTTTGTAATACTTTTGGAAATAAATATGACATTTTGTTAAAGACCAGTGAGTGCCTTTTCTACGATGGAGATTGCTAATACGATTATAAAGTGCACCCTGGCGGTTGTGACAATTGTGTAAGACTGTGCTTATCCTCTACGGGAGATTTGTGTATATATATATATATATATATATATATGTGTGTGTGTATATATATATATATATATATATATATATATATATAAAAGTGCATTGGAGCCCATTGCAGTTAAGTAGATGAAAACATATAAAATAATATTTATGCAATAGGTTTTAACTATGTACTTACTGTAAATACAGTATTTCCCATTACAATGTACTGCACATAGCAGAATATGTTCTAGTTATTTATAAATAGAAATTCATATATATATATATATATATATATCTGTATATCTATACCTATATATAGTCATCTATTTATATAGGTATAGATATAGATTGTCCAAAAAACATCATAAATATGTAGAAATATGTATTTATGAATCAATAGATCATATTTTGCTATGTGAAGAACATTGGAATCTGAAATATTCATATTTTCATGTTGGGTTAGCGCAAATAGGAAAATGCGATTGGGTCTGCGTGAAAGTAGGGTGTCAGTTTTTTTTTTCCACTTTTTTTCTGCGTTGACTTCTATGGGAAAATATGTGAGCGCACACTCAATATTCTAACTTTGTCTTTTTGCCCTAGTCGGGTTAGTGCAAGAGCGAAAACATTTTAAACATTCAACTCACAATACGGGCGCAACCTGATGCACTTCTAGTGCAATTAACGCTCAAGCCAAAGCATTGATTTGCGATTCACTCTTGATCTAGCCCATTACTTTTAAGCTGATGTTATGTGTTGTGTTCGATCCTAGGTATATGTTGTACACAAACGTGCATCTTATTACTTTCAAAATCAATTTAAACTTTTTTAACCTAACCTTTTTCAAGCCAAACACATTGGTAATAGTACTCTTTATGATAATATTGTTGGCGTTTTATTCCCATTATACAGTGTGTTTCAGGTTAATTGACAACCACCAAGCAAAGATCGCCTTCATGTCAGCAAAATGACAAATTGTTTAACCCCTTTGCTGCCAGAGAAAGTGACAACACATTGGATAGCAATGCAATACAGCCTCATTAGTAGTAAGAATTTAATATTCTCACCAATTATAGTTGACAGGCTGACGGTTACTACATTACACTTGAGCGTTCTGCAGCGGTAACAATGAGCTGAAGCCGCACATACTTAAATATAATAAAATGTCGAGAATTTGTTAAAAATATTTTAAAAATTAGCACAGGAAAAAAATAATAAGAAATAAGAAGTCTAACGCGTTTCACACTAGTGACCACTTATTCATAGCTTTAGTCAAATTGTACAGTTTCTACCTATTTAATTAGCACATTTAACACTAAGAAATGAGAAAAAGAGCATTGCATAGCTTGTAATTTACTTATTTTTGTACAGCATTAAATGACAGAATAGTTAAATAATTGTATAAAATAGACAGAATGGTTGAATAGTATAAAACAGTTAATTTAAACAGTTAATTAATAATGATTAAGGCACATAACTATTATTTCCCCTAAATTATGTAAATCCTCACATCCTGTAATATAGGTGTGCACTAAAGCTCATGGTTTGGAACTTTAAAATCCCTTAAAGGTACACACCTTGCGATTGTACTATAAAATATTTAGTTCTGCGCAATAAAACAACTGAGTGTAGTTTGGCTACTGAAAAACAAGTGCATTAAAATGTTTAGGCTTGGCTGCTATGCTATTCTATAGCAAACTACAAACTGTTTACTGTCCTTTAAAGACATTTTTGCAGTCTTGCAATAAATTAAAAATATTAAAACTATCAATACTACTTGTCTTATTTTGAAGAGCCAACTCTTGTTACTGAGTACACATGTCCTGCAAGTGACTTTTTTTTTTTTTAGCAAATCCTACACACACTGCAGACTTCATAGGGGCACTGGCAAGGTTAGGCTTATGAAGTCTGCAGTGTGCCCTTCCAGTTCTCAGAATTGAAAAACACACACTTTTTAAAGTTAAATTACAGAAAAAAAAAGTAAAAATAGATTATAAAAGATATTGTATTAACTGTTATAATCTCAAGGTGTTTTATGTCCCTTTGCTGTATTTAGTTATTCTCCTGAAGAGATCATTTTTGTGCCCTTTAAAATGTATAGTAGTATTTGTTTTGATAAGTGAATAATCCTATGTTGACTAAAGTTCAAGAAGTATGTTCCTGTATCTAAATGCTTCTTAGAAAATGTATTGCACCTTATGATCCTGACTCCCCTAGTCATTTCTACATGCATCTAAAACTTGCACTTGCTCGATGACAATGAAATCAGGACTTCACCACCAACACTATTAACCTACTAGTGCACCCGTTTACCTACCAGGAGAGACACATGTTTAAGGAAAATTCACAGGATGTGTTAGAAGCATTTGTACAAATTAAAGTGTATTGCTAAAATGACTCCAGTCAAAAATTAAAGGTTTTTCTTTCATGTCCCTCATAAGCGTACTATGTTTTTTTTTTTTATATTAATTTGGACATTTAACTTATGAACTACGAAAGAGTGCTCCAATGTCTATCATTTAAGGGGTAAGCCTGATGAGCAATAAAACACATCTGACCCCTTTTAAAACCTGATTAGGAAGAGAATAATCTGGCACAAACTTAATTATTGCTCAAAACAGAATAAAAACTGAATAATATTCTTGGTTATTTTAAGTCAGATTGAATGATATAAATGTATATACGAGTACATAAGGAGCAAAAAATTGAGGTAATAATAAATTATGAAGCTATGTGTATGTACAACCAGAGATTACTGATCTGTTTCAGCACCACGGACAGCTGATACCGAAAACTGTATATCACTTCATGTTGAAATATATTCTTAGCAATTACAGTTTGGCAGGATCCGGTTTATTACCTATATACCTCAAAATTTTACAGTGCTAGTGGTGAGTCACAGCAGAAATAAAAGATAAATGAATACATTAAAGCAGAAGGTGACTTTATCTACATTATCCCCCCACCTACACTCCCCCACACTAATAGCTTCCATTTCTCTGATTTGGGGTATGTATCTAGGCTCCTTCTTAGAGATTTTAACCCCTAGCTGTCAGAGATGCTTTGCAGACTTTTGTGATAAGAGGGTTTAATATAATATTCCATCAATTAAAAAGATATAAACTCCACATTTTTTGTTTCAAGATTTCAATAGAACTTACAATTTTAAACTACATTCCAGTTTATTTCTTTTATCATATTTCTTTGTTTGGTATCCTTCGTTAAAAAGCAGGGGTGGTAAGCTCAGGAGCGTGCACATGTTTGCCAGCAATTTTGCAAGAATGTTATTCATTTGCAAGAGCATTAGATGGCAGCACTAGATGTGCACGCTACCTACATAGATATTTCTTCAACAAAGAAAAACATGAGACCAAAACAAATTTGATAACAGAAGTAATTTTATTTTTTTAAATTGTATGTTCTGTCTCAATCACAAAAGAAAATGTTGAGGTTTTATGTCCCTTTAAGGTAAAAAAAAAAAAGTTGATATAGACATCAATAATGATAAATTAAATCTAATGTTACATTTTGCAAAACACATGCAGAAACATGATTGGTCAAAATAAGATAGCAGCAGTTTTTGAGCTGGTACAACATTTTAACAGAAATGTTGCGCAGACAATAAGTCGCTTTAAACAGAATATTTTATGATGTTTTGAAATTTGAAGATATTGCATCAGCTAGAAATGACTAAAGTTCTCTTAGGAAGTCCAGCATTTTATTTTTTTCTTATCTTCATATAAAATGGATCAATACCTGTGCAATGTTACATCTGCAACGTAGGCTACAATCTAGTCATTTTAGAAGTTTTATAAAAATGTAATAATTTTTCTACAATTTGTTTTAATATTAGACTAATTTTGCGCATGACATCATTGTACCACTATGATGATCATAAAACCCACTGCACATTTAACACATCCAGTCAGATGTTTAGTGATATGTTTTTTGATGGTTTTAAACAATACATTTATTTTATTATTAATATAACAGATGTGTATAATTGTGCACTAAAGGATATAGTCCCAATTTATGTGACTTCCACCTTCTTGTTAAAATCCTTTCTTTGGACCTCCAAAAAAGGAAAATAAATTGCAAATGGTGAAATAAGTAGTGATATTAATACAGCTGGTAATAATTAGAATATTCACATTCTTCAGAGCTTATTACTTAGCTCTCAAGTAGATAAGCATGAATGCTGCCTCTCCAAATTAGGCTCACAGGCAAAAAAAAATAAGGACCCACTTAAAGGTTAAAATGTATTTATTAAAAACACAGACAAGCCACTCAGGGGAACTGTATCATGTATCAGAAACTGCTACAAAGTTTCTACAAACAAACGTTCTATAGCGTCTGTTAACCAGTATATGCAGTTCTATGATTGGTTCCACCCTCCTAGTGACAATCAGTCCTCACGCATCCGACATACATTTCACCACACAGGCTTTGTCAAGGATGTCTCTCATTGGTGAAAGCGTTCTTTTAAAAATCCTTTATTATGCAGTGATTCGGCTTATGATAGATATTGGAGATATGTGTTAACAAATGAGCTCTCTATGCAAAGCATAATTGTTTATGCGTAACCCATGCACAAAAAAAAAACATTTTAATTCTACAATTAGTTCATGTAATTCTCATAGTTCTTCACTAACTATTTTAAAATCATTTGGTTTTATTAAAGGACCAGTCAACACAGTAGATTTGCATAATCAACAAATGCAAGATAGCAAGACAATGCAATAGCACTTAGTCTGAACTTCAAATGAGTAGTAGATTTTGTTTCCAATAATTTTAAAAGTTATGTCTTTTTCCACTCCCCCTGTACCATGTGATAGCCATCAGCCAATCACAAATGCATACACGTACCATGTGACAGCTATCAGCCATTCACAAATGCATACACACTTATTCTTGCACATGCTCAGTAGGAGCTGGTGACCCAAAAAGTTTAAATATAAAAATACTGTGCACATTTTGTTAATGGAAGTAAATTGGAAAGTTGTTTAAAATGGCATGCTCTATCTGAATCATGAATGTTTAATTTTGATTGAGTGTTCCTTTAATGTTAGGAAAGTTCATTAGTCTCTCTCCAATAAAAAAAATATTTATTTTAGGGGCCTCTTATAGCAACAAGGCTGATTTTTAATATTGCACTGTCAGTCAGCATATTCACCAGGCAAGTACTGAAAACTATAGCTCACAAATATACTAAACAAACTAAAAAAAAGTAAAATCACATTACCTCCAAAAATGCAAATTCAGTGTAAATATTATTTTTAACCAGTAATGAAAAAAAAAATCAATGTAAATGTTTTTTGATCTGGTAATGAAAACAATGTATTGCCCATTAAACATCACTTTGAGGCTTTATAGCTCCATACCATCAAATCAAGGTAAGAATTCACTATATAGGGATATCTCTACCCATGCAAATATCATGAAGATAGATGTATTGTAGACCCCAATTCCAACAAATGTGCAAATTGCAGCTAGATTTATTGGTCTATTCATAAGCTATAAACCTTTGTAAATGAGTGTATAACATATAATTCTTGTTTACATATATAACTACATTTATTTAAGACTGACACAGAGAAAACACTGACACTGACAAGTGTAGAAAGACCTTTTCCCCTTTTTCTAGACCCAAATTACAAATAATGTAAAAAAAAAAATAGATTTTACAGATCTGGGATAACAACAGAGATCTACTTCTTACAAATCAATGATTATTTGTTAGACTTTTGTTTTACCATTTATCTAAATGCAACTTCATTTTTCTTATCTTACATGGAAACAAGATCATATCATTTACAAGTTCTGTATTTGTTCATGGTAGTCACAGAGAGTGTTAAGCCTGGCATGGTCACCATCTCTTGTGGCTGAAGTGCCAGTTCTCAAGCTCTACTGTTCCTCGTTGTGTTGCTGGTTGTATTGGGCATCCATATTATCTCATCCTCTTATTTTGTGTTTAAGGTCTAGGTTATCTGGAAGTGCCTGAGACCCCTTCAGTTATAGTAGTTTATCTAAGGTCCTCAGGACACACAATAGGGAATAAGTATTAATGAGGTCTATAAATATTCAGGCACTACCATTTCATAATTCTGTATCTGGTCCCATTAAACAGAAAGTTACTTAGGTATCCCAGCATTTCTTCCTACTGCATAGACTTAAAGAAGAAAAATATCAAACCTGTGCAGCTGCATATTAGTGCTCTTTGGCTGATGATTGTATATGGGGTTCAATGTAGAAAAAGTAGTAAAAGCTGACTCTAGGTAATTGCGAACTTTGCCTAAACACAACCCTAAACCTTTTATCATTATAGTTTTCTTAATCTCTAATCCCACAACAGAAGTATTGAGCATAAGGTATCTACCTAATGGAATGATAGGATCAAACATAAGCAGCTATATATTTAACTAGTTGGTCTTGCAAAATATCCCTGGTTCTTAAGGGCTTAAAGGGACATTAAACCCAAATTTTTTATTTCATGATTTAGATAGAGAATACCATTTTAAACAACTTTCTAATTTACTTCAATTATCTAATTTGCTTCATTCTCTTGATATTCTTTCCTGAAAAGCATATCTAGATAGGCTCAGTAGCTTCTGATTGGTAGATGCATATAGATGCCTCATGTGGTTGGTCACCAATGTGCATTGTTATCTCTTTAACAAAGGATATCTAAAGATTGCAGCAAATTAGATAATAGAAGTAAATTGGAATGTTGTTTAAAATTGCATTCTCTATCTGAATCATGAAAGAAAATGTTTGGGTTTAATGGCCCTTTAAGGACACCCATTTATTTCATTTTTGGAATTAGAGGTTATGGGGGGATGATTGGAGTTGAGTAATAACAGAAATGGTCCCTTTTATTAGAATTACAACACATATATATATACCTATATGTTATATTAAATATTGCCAAGTGGGATCCATATCTGGTGTGGAATCTCAGAGGGCAGAACTAAACAACTAGAAAAACTAATTGTATAAGGAATACAACAGGATTCACAGCAGAGATTGCCACAGATTTTGTATCATATAAACTCCAAGTAGTGGATTCAGATAAGGATTATATTGTGTATTTAAAATGTTCCATATCATTCATACCTTTATATCTTTATTAATGTACCTAGGAACCAACATTCACACAAAAGTAGCGAAGAAAAAGTTTAAAACACTTAAACCCAGTCTTAAATGGTTAATATGCTGAGAAATCAGTAGATTTATAAGTGCCTGCTAGCTAATATCTAAAGTAAGCTAAGCCCTTACAATCCGAGGGCTGGTTAACTTTTAACTTTTAATCTAAGCAGGCACCATAAGAGCGATTATTAGAGAAAAATATCTGGTTTAGACAAGGGTAAGCAGATTAAAAACGGCAGACAGGAGAGACAACGCTACTCCTGCTGAACCCCTGACGTGCGTTTCACAGAACGCTTCCTCAGAGGGGGTCTGTGAAACGCGCGTCAGGGGTCCAGCAGGAGTAGCGTTGTCTCTCCTGTCTGCCGTTTTTAATCTGCTTACCCTTGTCTAAACCAGATATTTTTCTCTAATAATCGCTCTTATGGTGCCTGCTTAGATTAAAAGTTAAAAGTTAACCAGCCCTCGGATTGTAAGGGCTTAGCTTACTTTAGATATTAGCTAGCAGGCACTTATAAATCTACTGATTTCTCAGCATATTAACCATTTAAGACTGGGTTTAAGTGTTTTTAACTTTTTCTTCGCTACTTTTGTGTGAATGTTGGTTCCTAGGTACATTAATAAAGATATAAAGGTATGAATGATATGGAACATTTTAAATACACAATATAATCCTTATCTGAATCCACTACTTGGAGTTTATATGATACAAAATCTGTGGCAATCTCTGCTGTGAATCCTGTTGTATTCCTTATACAATTAGTTTTTCTAGTTGTTTAGTTCCATTTATTTCATTATTGATGAGTTGTCTGTGCAATGTCTCTGTAAATTGCAAATTCTATGAAAAAAATAAACTTAATGAATACAGAGACATAGGGCTAGATTACAAGTGAATCGCTAATTTATTGCGTGCCAGCAAACTGCTAAATTCGCCCGTTTTCAGGCTCGTGATAAATAACCAGCCATTACAAGTGGCTGGTTATGGCTACCGCAAGCTCACGGTAGCAATTAGCACATTTTTTTCTATTTTTTTTTTCATATTAAACTACTGCACTAGACAGTTTTTAGGGGTTAAAAGTGGCTTGTGAAGGGTGTTTAAAAAAACAAAATGGCACTGAAAAGTGTCTTTACATTGCGGTGTATGGGAACTGTGCGTTTCCTGTAAATATATATGTATATGCTTATATACATATGCTGTATATTTATGTGTTCATATGTGTATATACACATATTAACACATAAATATAAATGTATATACACATATTAGCACATAAATATAAATGTATATATTCATATACATACATATTTAAAATTGTTGCACATCGCTGTGCGACTTACCCCATTCGAGTTCTCATGCTGTGTCTGATGGCATAAGAACGAGGCTCCCATTGGAACCTATGGAATTGCGCTCTTGTGAGGGCAATGCTTCCGTGCAATGCACATGCAAGGTTGCGTTTGCATTGCACCTCACTTTTAATACCAG
The DNA here is from genome assembly GCF_027579735.1 of Bombina bombina. Lineage (NCBI taxonomy): Eukaryota > Metazoa > Chordata > Amphibia > Anura > Bombinatoridae > Bombina > Bombina bombina. Next base: position 292,993,315 of record NC_069506.1, read on the forward strand.
AGCACATTTGCTCTGGTATTGCTCAGTAGAGCACAACTATCGCTTTTGCGTAAGTGATATTTTGCGCTCAACTCATAATATGGCCCATAATTTTTGTTGTCTGATTTATTCACTGACTTCATTAACAACGGGGGCACCTATACAAAAGTATATATCTTGGATTGTGGCTGTATTCTATGCATTGTATTCATGAAAACTCTGTACTGTGCTATTTTAATAACACTCATCTCTTATTGTCAGTATCAGACAAAAACGTTTCAAATAATAATCTTGACCTTTAACCTGTTTGTAAGGAACCAAAATGTAAAAACATATTTTCTAAATTAGAGAAAAGATTTACTAAAACGGTGTGAGGAGATTTTGTTTTTAAAATGTGGTTTGTTCATCAAAGTGCTATGAGAGTGGCCCTTACACAATGAGTTTATTATCATTTATTTGACTACTTTTACACATGTGATTAAACAAGTACACTGACAATGCATCATTCCAATGGAGATTTCATGCAGTAATTTGCAGGTAGCAGACATGGTTTGACAACTATAAATGCTTTTATCCTTTTCACTGCCAGAGAAGATTGCAGCCCATTTTAATATATTATCTCTGACATCCAGAGAATAAATAGTTAAAGAAAATAAACCAGAACAATAAAACACCCAGTAAATATTGAGAACATGCCTCTGGGTCATATACAAGTAAGATTTATTTTCCCTTATTTAATTTTCCTACCAGTAATGTAGATGCTGTAGGAAATGGGCCAGACCCGATCCTTTTTATGATTAAGTGTCTTGACATATTATTTTGTAGATAATCTATAAAAAAAAAAAAAACAGCAAGCAAAGATTTCTGTTGGATTAATTTATTGTGTTGTGGTTTTGAAAGGACATTACACACAAAGTACTAGATTACTAGTGGAGTGCAATCGCTTGTACCATAGCTATAAGGGGTATATCTTGAGGGTTTGCGTTCATTGGGCTTACCGCTCCTATTACAAGTTGAAATTAAATATAATGATTACCGCGATTTCAGAGCTGTGGTTAACTGTTTGGCAAAAATAAAATGTTGCAAAAAACAGTTAAAAAATACATTACAAAGTACAGTTACACTTATTTAACACTGTCTAATAAAAATGATTAAAAAAATATTGCACCAAAAAACTAGGGGTGAGATAACATACGTGGCGCAGGCTTCTGTGCAACTGCTGAAACCCGCGTCATCCGTAAATTCAACTCACACATCGGGGAATCACATATACAGCGCCGGCAACTCATAACCTGTAAGTCGGATAAACTGGCGATATCCAAAAATGTGCGTAAATACACATTTCTGGAGTCGCCAGTGACTTACTGCAGTTTAGAACCTGCCGGCGCACAAGAAAATATTTTTTTTACATTGGCCGTAAAAGTCTAACCATCCCCCCACATCCTAACTAATAATAAAACTATTAACCCCTTAACCGCCATTCACCCACATCGCAAAGTATCTAATTACATACACTTTTAACCCCTAAACCACTATCCCCCCACAATGCAATAAACCTAATTACACTATTAATCCCTAAACCGCCACCCCCCACATTGCAATAAACCAAATTAACCTATTAACTCCTAAACCACCATTCCCCACAACGCAAATAACTAATTTAATCACTAAGCCCCCTAACCTAACACCCCCTAAATTAACCCCAATTACATAAAATAAAAAAAAATCTAAGTTAACATTAAAATAAAAAAACCCTAACATTATTTAAAAAAAAAATAAGATTAAATTAAAATAAATAAATCTAAAATTGCAAAAAATAAAAAGGGCCTTTTGTAGGGCATCGCCCTAAGTTAAACAGCTCTTTTACCTAAAAAATACTAAGTAAATACCAACAGTAAACCCCCCCACTCACCAAACCCCCCAAAACAAAAAACCTAACACTAAAAAAACCTAATCTACCCATTGCCCCTAAAGGGGCATTTGTTTGGGCATTAAAATTAAAAAAAAATCACTAATCTAAAAAAAAAAAACACCCCAAAAAATAAAAAAGCCTAAGTCTAACCCCCAAATAGGTATTCCCCGTTCCTGAAGTCCGGCAGAGAAGGTCTTCTTCCAGATTTAGGTTTTAATCTGGAAATTTTTTATTTTTGATCATTTTGTTTATTTTTTTGTAATTTTAGATTTATTTATTTTAATTTAATCTTATTTTTTTTAAGTAATGTTAGGTTTTTTAATTTTAACTTAGTATTTTTTTATTTTATGTAATTGGGGTAAATTTAGGAGGTGTTAGGTTGGGGGGCTTAGTGATTAAATTAGTTATTTGCGTTGTGGGGGGATGGCATTAATTGGTTAATTAGGTTTATTGTGATGTGGGGGGATGGCAGTTTAGGGGTTAATATTGTAACTAGGTTTATTGCTTTGTGAGGGGTTGGGGGATTAGGGGTTAATACATTTCTTAAGTAGTTTGTGTTGTGAGGGATGGCACAGAATGAAATTACGTCACTCACTTTGCACTCAATAGGAGTGTTAGAATATTTTTTTTTCTATTTCTCTCCTCCATTGACTTCTATGGTAATACATGCTAGTGCACAGGATCGGCCTCTTTCCGTAATGTACGCAATAATTTTCTCTTTTTAAACTCGTAATACTGGTGGTCTACGGTTTGCGCTAATTCATTAATTCTTGTGTAGGTCCCGCACTGACAAATAGATCACAAAATATACTATTTGGCACTGTTGTTATGTGTTTTACATGTGTGAACATAGTACAAGGTCAAAATCATTTAAGAAATTACATTACATCAAGTATAAATCACGATCAATTGTATCATGACAAATAGGAAATCATTTTCAAGAATAAACACATATTTAAAGGGACATAAAACACCATTTTTATATTTCATGATTCAGAAACAGTATGCAATTTCTAACACTTTTCTCATTTACTTATAATATATCATTTGATGTATTCTCTTCATATCCTTTGATGAACAGCATATCTAGATAGACTCAGTAGATGATGATTGGAGACTGCACATAGATGCCTTGGGTGATAGGCTCACCCATGTGCATTGCTATTTCTTCAACAAAATATATATAAACAATGAAGATCATAGAAGTACATTGGAATGTTGTTTAAAATTGTATTCTCTGTCTGAATCATGAAAGATAAATTATGGTTTTAGTGTCCCTTAAAGATCAGGATTTAATGGATTATGCCAGGCGTTACTTTATCGTTTTGCAGCAATATTGCAGCAACATTGCTCAATCAGATTATATGCCATATCTATGCACACATTATAGACAAGTATGCACTTTGAATCATGTTAGCGTGAACTTGTGGTTTTTAATATAACATCGCTTTTACTATTTGTTATGCATATGAACAAACATTACAAAGATGCACTGTGGATGTTATATTTTACACTTTCACATTACGATTTTCAACAAACACAAAAAAAAACGACCCACTTTGAAAGCATTTGCGGTGCTCAGATACAATCTGTATACAATCAGCAATGATTACGAACCCGCTACCATTGGACATTTTGCACTATAAAGCACCCAAACACCATGGCCAATACGTCCCTTATGACTGACATTGTATCAGATCACTTTTGTGTGTTTGAATACGTTGTTACTCATTTTGTGTTTGCTCTGCTATTTGGCTTGTGCTGCTTGGCTCTGCAAATATGGACAACCCCCAGTTAGATTGTGTTGGTGCTGTTGGACAAGTAATAGACATCAGACTCAGGCATGCACGGTACCTCGAAGAGGAGCATGTGGAACGCCTGAGGATTAGGGCTCCTACTGTTCACAGGGTGAGACTCACCTTGGATAACGTGAGTGATGCAGAGGTTTTTGACAAGTATCAGTTCAATAGACAGCAGCTATTGAACCTGTACGATGTACTAAGACCTTATCTGGAGTCATGCAGACATATGCGCATTGCTATTCCTGGCATGTCCAAGATGCTTTGCTGCAAACATGTCCTGGCGTCCGGAAGCTTTCAATCCGCAGAGGGTTACTTTTCCGGTATGTCTCAAGGCACTTTCTCTGTAGTTTTTGAAAGGTTTCTGAATGCCATGAAAAGAATTTGTAGGCTTTTCATAGGATTCCCTCAAAATGAGGACGATTGGAGACACCTCAAGAGGGAATTCTATGGAATAGCTGAAATGCTGAATGGTTTGGGAGCAATGGATTGCACCCATATTGCTCTTCAGCTCCAGCAGAAGAGGGTCCTTTCCGAAATCGCAAACACTTTCATAGTTTGAACTTGCAGTTCATTTGCAAAGCACGGATGCAATTTATGAACCTGTTTGCGAATTTAAGAGGCACACTTCAAATTATAATAAAATAACATGTGAGACTACCTAGGATTATGAAAAAATCAGGATAGCAACATAAATACAAAAATATAATTAATCTAATTCCATGTGAAGTAGAATATAGAAATCAAACTAACGGCTAGATTATGAGTCTTGCATTAGCCTTAAAAATCAGCGTTGAGAGGTCCCAACGCTGCTTTTTAACGCTCGCTGGTATTACGAGTCTGGCAGGTACAGGTGTACCGCTCACTTTTATTCCGCGACTCGAGCTTACCGCAAATCCCCTTACGTCAATTGCGTATCCTATATTTTTAATGAGACTTGCATAACGCCGGTATTATGAGTCTTGGAGAAAGTGAGCGGTACACCCTCTCCTGTCAAGACTCCTACCGCATTTAAAAGTCAGTAGTTAAGAGTTTAAAAGTAGTTAATTCTTGTAATTATTTTATTGTTTTCTGTAATTTAGTGGGGGTTTTTCCGTACTTTAGTTTATTTTATTTAATTGTAGTTAATTGTAGGTAATTTAGTACCTACTAAAGTGTAGTGTTAGGTGTAATTGTAATTTTTTTTCGTACTTTATTTTATTTAATTGTAGTTAATTGTAGGTAATTTAGTACCTACTAAAGTGTAGTGTTAGGTGTAATTGTAATTTAGGTTAGGATTTATTTTACAGGTAAATTTGTATTTATTTTATCTAGGTAGCTATTAAATAGTTAATAAATATTTAATAACTATTCTTCCTAGTTAAAATAAATACAAAGTTGCTTGTAAAATAAAAATAAACCCTGAGATAGCTACAATGTAACTATTAGTTATATTGTAACTATCTTAGGGTTTATTTTATAGGTAAGTATTTAGTTTTAAATAGGAATTATTTAGTTAATTGTAGTAATTTTATTTATATTTATTTAAATTATATTTAAGTTAGGGGGTGTTAGGGTTAGGGTTAGACTTTAAGGGTTTAGGGTTTAGGAGTTAATAAATTTATTATAGTGGTGGCAACGTTGGCGGCGGCAGATTAGGGGTTAATAAGTGTAGGTAGGTGGCGGCGACATTGGGGGCGGCAGAGTAGGGGTTAATAAATAAAAAGTAGGTGTCTGCGATGTTGGGGGCAGCAGATTAGTGGTTCATAGGGATAATGTAGGTGGCGGCGGTGTCCGGAGCGGCAGATTAGGGGTTAATAATATAATGTAGGTGTCAGCGATGTCGGGGGCAGCAGATTAGGGGTTAATAAGTGTAATATTAGGGGTGTTTAGACTCGGGGTTCATGTTAGGTTGTTAGGTGTAGACATAAAATGTATATTCCCATAGGAATCAATGGGGCTGCGTTAGAAGCTGAACGCTGCTTTTTTGCAGGTGTTTTTTTTTTCCAGCCGATTCTGCCCCATTGATTTGTATGGGGAAATCGTGCATGAGCACGTTTTGACAGTTCACCGCTACCGTAAGCAACTCTGGTATTGAGGCGAGATGTGGAGCTAAATTTTGCTCTACGCTCACTTTTTTGCGGATAACGCCGGTTTAAAAAAACCTGTAATACCAGCGTTGTCTTAAGTAAGCGCTGAGAAAAAACTGCTCGTTAGCAACGCACCCTTGTTACCGCAAAACACGTACTCTTGGTGTAAGGATTTGAAAAAATATTGTATTATTTGATTCACTGTCAACTCAACCTTCTAGTTTGATAGTGCCTTGATAAATGGATCAAACAGAGATTTAAGACATTTTATGAAATTGTAAATATCAATCATTCATTAACATATATACCATTTTCATAATAGTTATCACTTAATGGAAAATACAAACAAGGAAATCATCTCTGCTCATTTATACATACATTTTACAAAACAATGAACTCACATGCATATTTAAGAATATGTTTTACCTTTTCAAATCCAATCTTGATTTAATATTTACAGAAATGGATGTTGGTGCTGGACCCTCAACCTCGGTTTGTCCCAGTCTGGAATGTCTCATTACTTCACTCTTGGTTTACAAATTTGTACATAACATTGGTTAATACATTTACATTGATCTTTATGAACATGGATCCTCTAATTAAATGTAAAGTTTATTTAAAATGAAAAATTATGATTCTGATATAGAATTCCATTCTAAGCAAAATCAGAATTTATTAGTATTATCTTAAGATAGCATAATCTTGCTATCTTTAGTTGAATGTATAATCTTAGGGTCTGGCCCATTTTGGATTCATCACTTGGGTAGTGCTTGACAGTTGTTGGCTACATTTAGAAAAAAATCAGAAATAGGTTCACAGGTGCTGAATATAAAAATACACATATCATATGCTTAGATGCTTATTCTTAAGATAGCAAGAAAATCATATATTCATGATGATATGAGTAAATGATCTCTTAGATTTAAATTGCATGCTCTTTCCGATTCATTACATGAACATATGGAATAGAAGATTCCTTTAGAGGGACAGTCTCAAATATTGATATTGTAATTATATAAATATACAAAATATTTTTATTACCCATTACACTGTTTTGCTGAAACAATACTGTGATTTAAATGACATATTCCCATCTAGAATTACCTTTATATATAAGCATATTCTAACAGCACCATGATGACATTGTTTTCAATATATCTTATGTCTTGTATTGTGATCAATATGTGTTGTGTCATCAATAACATTACTGTACATTGTACAAAGTTATTTATATGTCCCACATGTATTATACTATAGTTGTCACCAGTTGATATTCAAAGTGTTAATTCTCTGTCTGGATTGATTTTGAAACAGGGACAAATCTATATTTTTAAATGTTTGATAGATGAATATGATAAGAATTGGATGTCTAATATTTGAACAAATAGAACATCTGTGAAAGACATCATTTTCTTTTCACTCACCTTAACTAAATAATAAATGTAATTTTCAAATTAGTGGTCTAGTGTTCACATTTTGATTTATATTATTTTGTCTTTTTTACAATAAGTTTCTATTCATGCAAAATGTGTATTTTTAAAGCATATGCACAAATTGTGTTAAATAATTTATATTTATATCATTAATAGTTGAACTTACTTTGACAATCCCTGAGGGATCCGGCACCATTCCAGCCCTGCATGAGCAGGATGATGGTAAGTCCATTTACTCATTCATACATCATTAAAGATATATTACACAAAGATTTTATGATCATGATTATGATAGAGCATTCAATTTGAATAAACCTTATAATGTAGTCCTCTAATTATATATCTTTATTTTAGCAGTTTAATATTAAAATCTCAAAGCTTCTTAGTCTACACTTTTGTGCTTCAGAACATGGATAGCACATGTTGATTTTTGTTTTACTATGCTTTTGTTCCTGATTTACAAAATACAGATAAGTACATTTAAATAGTAAACCTAGAAAATTATATATTTACTTAAAATTGCATGCTTCATCTAAATAATGAAAATCGTTAATTTTTTTCAGTATCTCTTTAATGCAACATTGATGTGTTTACTTGATCACCAGTGACACATGTTTGAAATATTAGATTTGTACACAACATGTTATGTTTTACAGATATGGATGTTATATGTGTGAGGGAGGAGAATGTGGTTCCCTTGGTGTCTGATGGTACATCAAATATATATATATATATATATATATATATATATATATATATATATAAAACAACATGTATATAATGTGTATTTTGTAGAAATTATATATTTGGATACAAAAAAAGTCTACACCATGGTCCTGTTAAAAATTATTTTCACATTACGTTTCAAATACACTACTGCCCCCCTTTCTATATCATGCAGCAATAACATAGAAATTAAGGCCTAGATTTAGAGTTCGGCGGTAGCCGTCAAAACCAGCGTTAGAGGCTCCTAACGCTGGTTTTGGGCGCCCGCTGGTATTTGGAGTCAGTGATTAAAGGGTCTAACGCTCACTTTTCAGCCGCGACTTTTCCATACCACAGATCCCCCTACGCCATTTGCGTAGCCTATCTTTTCAATGGGATCTTTCTAACGCTGGTATTTAGAGTCGTTTCTGCAGTGAGCGTTAGAGCTCTAACGACAAGATTCCAGCCGCCTGAAAAAAGCAGGAGTTAAGAGCTTTCTGGCTAACGCCGGTTTCTAAAGCTCTTAACTACTGTACCCTAAAGTACACTAACACCCATAAACTACCTATGTACCCCTAAACCGAGGTCCCCCCACATCGCCGCCACTCGATTAAAATTTTTAACCCCTAATCTGCCGACCGCCACCTACGTTATACTTATGTACCCCTAATCTGCTGCCCCTAACCCCGCCGACCCCTATATTATATTTATTAACCCCTAACTTGCCCCCCACAACGTCGCCGCAAGCTACTTAAAATAATTAACCCCTAATCTTCCGACCGCAAATCGCCGCCACCTACGTTATCCCTATGTACCCCTAATCTGCTGCCCCTAACCCCGCCGACCCCTATATTATATTTATTAACCCCTAACTTGCCCCCCACAACGTCGCCGCAAGCTACTTAAAATAATTAACCCCTAATCTTCCGACCGCAAATCGCCGCCACCTACGTTATCCCTATGTACCCCTAATCTGCTGCCCCTAACATCGCCGACCCCTATGTTATATTTATTAACCCCTAATCTGCCCCCCACAACGTCGCCGACACCTACCTACACTTATTAACCCCTAATCTGCCGAGCGGACCTGAGCGCTACTATAATAAATGTATTAACCCCTAATCCGCCTCACTAACCCTATCATAAATAGTATTAACCCCTAATCTGCCCTCCCTAACATCGCCGACACCTACCTTCAATTATTAACCCCTAATCTGACGACCGGAACTCACCGCTATTCTAATAAATGTATTAACCCCTAAAGCTAAGTCTAACCCTAACACTAACACCCCCCTAAGTTAAATATAATTTACATCTAACGAAATAAATTAACTCTTATTAAATAACTTATTCCTATTTAAAGCTAAATACTTACCTGTAAAATAAATCCTAATATAGCTACAATATAAATTACATTTATATTATAGCTATTTTAGGATTAATATTTATTTTACAGGCAACTTTGTAATTATTTTAACCAGGTACAATAGCTATTAAATAGTTAAGAACTATTTAATAGTTACCTAGTTAAAATAATAACAAATTTACCTGTAAAATAAATCCTAACCTAAGATATAATTAAACCTAACACTACCCTATCAATAAAATAATTAAATAAACTACCTACAATTACCTACAATTAACCTAACACTACACTATCAATAAATTAATTAAACACAATTGCTAAAAATAAATACAATTAAATAAACTATCTAAAGTACAAAAAATAAAAAAGAACTAAGTTACAGAAAATAAAAAAATATTTACAAACATAAGAAAAATATTACAACAATTTTAAACTAATTACACCTACTCTAAGCCCCCTAATAAAATAACAAAGACCCCCAAAATAAAAAATTCCCTACCCTATTCTAAAATACAAAAATTACAAGCTCTTTTACCTTACCAGCCCTGAACAGGGCCCTTTGCGGGGCATGCCCCAAGAATTTCAGCTCTTTTGCCTGTAAAAAATCAGCCAATCAGAATCAAGTTCAATCCGATTGGCTGATCCAATCAGATTGAGCTCGCATTCTATTGGCTGTTCCGATCAGCCAATAGAATGCGAGCTCAATCTGATTGGCTGATTGGATCAGCCAATCGGATTGAACTTGATTCTGATTGGCTGATTCCATCAGCCAATCAGAAAATTCCTACCTTAATTCCGATTGGCTGATAGAATCCTATCAGCCAATCGGAATTCGAGGGACGCCATCTTGGATGACGTCCCTTAAAGGAACCGTCATTCGTCGTCTAGTCGTCGGAAGAAGAGGATGGATCCGCGCTGGAGGTCTTCAAGATGGAGCCGGTCGTCATCGGATGGAAGAACATAGAAGATGCCGCTTGGAGAAGATGTTTGCCGGTCCGGATGTCCTCTTCTTGCCGGATAGGAGGAAGACTTTGGAGCACCGGATTATGGATCGCCAACCCCCGCTTGGGTTGGATGAAGATCTTGGAGCCAGGACGGATCGGTGATACCTGGATGGTGAAGACAAGGTAGGAAGATCTTCAGGGGATTAGTGTTAGGTTTCTTTAAGGGGGTTTGGGTTAGATTAGGGGTATGTGGGTGGTGGGTTGTAATGTTGGGGGGGGGGGTATTGTATGTTTTTTTTTACAGGCAAAAGAGCTGAAATTCTTGGGGCATGCCCCGCAAAGGGCCCTGTTCAGGGCTGGTAAGGTAAAAGAGCTTGTAATTTTTGTATTTTAGAATAGGGTAGGGAATTTTTTATTTTGGGGGTCTTTGTTATTTTATTAGGGGGCTTAGAGTAGGTGTAATTAGTTTAAAATTGTTGTAATATTTTTCTTATGTTTGTAAATATTTTTTTATTTTCTGTAACTTAGTTCTTTTTTATTTTTTGTACTTTAGCTAGTTTATTTAATTGTATTTATTTTTAGCAATTGTGTTTAATTAATTTATTGATAGTGTAGTGTTAGGTTAATTGTAGGTAATTGTAGGTAGTTTATTTAATTATTTTATTGATAGGGTAGTGTTAGGTTTAATTATATCTTAGGTTAGGATTTATTTTACAGGTAAATTTGTTATTATTTTAACTAGGTAACTATTAAATAGTTCTTAACTATTTAATAGCTATTGTACCTGGTTAAAATAATTACAAAGTTGCCTGTAAAATAAATATTAATCCTAAAATAGCTATAATATAAATGTAATTTATATTGTAGCTATATTAGGATTTATTTTACAGGTAAGTATTTAGCTTTAAATAGGAATAAGTTATTTAATAAGAGTTAATTTATTTCGTTAGATGTAAATTATATTTAACTTAGGGGGGTGTTAGTGTTAGGGTTAGACTTAGCTTTAGGGGTTAATACATTTATTAGAATAGCGGTGAGTTCCGGTCGTCAGATTAGGGGTTAATAATTGAAGGTAGGTGTCGGCGATGTTAGGGAGGGCAGATTAGGGGTTAATACTATTTATGATAGGGTTAGTGAGGCGGATTAGGGGTTAATACATTTATTATAGTAGCGCTCAGGTCCGCTCGGCAGATTAGGGGTTAATAAGAGTAGGCAGGTGTCGGCGACGTTGTGGGGGGCAGATTAGGGGTTAATAAATATAACATAGGGGTCGGCGATGTTAGGGCAGCAGATTAGGGGTACATAGGGATAACGTAGGTGGCGGCGGTTTACGGAGCGGCAGATTAGGGGTTAAAAGTGTAATGCAGGGGTCAGCGATAGCGGGGGCGGCAGATTAGGGGTTAATAAGTGTAAGGTTAGGGGTGTTTAGACTCGGGGTACATGTTAGAGTGTTAGGTGCAGACGTAGGAAGTGTTTCCCCATAGGAAACAATGGGGCTGCGTTAGGAGCTGAACGCTGCTTTTTTGCAGGTGTTAGGTTTTTTTTCAGCTCAAACAGCCCCATTGTTTCCTATGGGAGAATCGTGCACGAGCACGTTTTTGAGGCCGGCCGCGTCCGTAAGCAACTCTGGTATCGAGAGTTGCATTTGCGGTAAATATGCTCTACGCTCCTTTTTTGGAGCCTAACGCAGCATTTGTTTGAACTCTCGATACCAGAGTTAAATTTATGGTGCGGCCAGAAAAAAACCCGCGGAGCGTTAACAGCCCTTTTACCGCCGAACTCTAAATCTAGGCCTAAGAATTTGTTTTTTAGTTAGGTATAAATTGACATGAATGACATCATGATGTCACATGCATATTACATCCAATCCCACAATAATCATCTTACAATTGTACAGACTGTCATTGCTATTCATCTGAGTGCCTAGATGTAGACCAGCTTGTTATGTCATCAGTGTTCTGAGCTTCTCAGCCATTTCTAAGTATACATAAAACAGAATCAATTAGAACAGTACAAAATAACAAACACCTGAGAGTCTCCCTCAAAGGGGCTGGCTCTCAGCACTTTAACCCTTTGTTTGCGATATATATTTCACATTTGAGGAAGTTCATATGTAATCATCTATAATCATAATCTATAGTAATCTACAATGTGTGATCTGTAGCCCAGGGTGTGTTTAATAAATAGTATTTAATAATCCGAGACCCTCAAACTTCCTCAAATGTGAAATCTATATCGCAAACAAAGGGTTAAAGTGCTGAGAGCCAGCCCCTTTGAGGGAGACTCTCACGTGTTTGTTATTTTGTATTGTTCTAATTGATTCAATTGGTAAGGTTTGGTGTGTATATATAGGAGTTATGATCAGTATACCTTATATGCCTGATGAAACAGCTTTGGTGCTGAGAAACGCATTGTATGTTTAAAAGGAGGGTTACTATATGCCCTACCTGTTGGTTCCTGTTTTTATTATTGTTTTAATAAATTCCACTTTTTAATCAATATTGGAACCTATACTGATCTTTTTATACTCCTATAATCACCTACCTACCATTACCACTGGGACTGGATCCTCTCTGTGTGGAAATCCCTGTGTGTTTCACTGTATCCTGCATCGATTTGTGGGGTTGCTCCTGCAGGGAGTCCTTAATCCAGCTTTTAGGAATTAAAGCCTGAAGTGTTCCTGTCCACATGTTGGAAATTCAGCAAGCTGGGTTGCTGCAATTACCCAGTATGTGTCTGATAGCACTGTATGATTGCTCTACTAAAATGTGAGTACCCTGCTGTAGGATATTTACAAACCATCGTAGCCACCCAACTGAGCAGGCCACACCTTCCCCACCTGCCCAGGCCCCACATTCCCGACCTGTGCATGCCCCAACTGAGCAGGCCACACCTTCCCCACCTGTCCAGGCACCACATTCCCCACCTGTGCGTGCCCCAACTGAGCAGGCCACACCTTCCCCCCCTGCCCAGGCACCACATTCTCCACCTGTGCATGCCCCAACTGAGCAGGCCACACCTTCCCCACCTGTCCAGGCACCACATTCCCCACCTGTGCGTGCCCCAACTGAGCAGGCCACACCTTCCCCCCCTGCCCAGGCACCACATTCCCCACCTGTGCATGCCCCAACTGAGCAGGCCACACCTTCCCCACCTGCCCAGGCACCACATTCCCGACCTGTGCATGCCCCAACTGAGCAGGCCACACCTTCCCCACCTGTCCAGGCACCACATTCCCCACCTGTGCGTGCCCCAACTTGCCCCGTCCATCTTCCCCGCCAATCCATTTACCCTGATCCTCACCTTCCTCGGCCTGGGTATCCTGTTCTCCTTCCCAGCCCCAGATGTAAGTATCATTAGAAAACAACATTAAACCATACGTTCTTAAAGGGACATTATACTGATCTAATTATACCTAAATTTATTTTGAATCGAAAACTTTATTTATAAAACTTTTATTTCTGATATGAACGTAAATGTTTCATATTTACATTCTTTTAAATTATCATCCACTTTTTTATATAAAAATGATATTGCCTAGATGTTGGATATTAATTATGTAAATATGCATATTTGTGTTTAATTTAATCACAGCCCCTTTCCCTGTGTGTCATAAACCAATGAAACAATGATTTGTCGATAGGGTTTTTATTTTATTTTATATCTTAATAGTTTATCTATGAAGAACATATTTAATGTGTAATTCTTCTATATAGTATATCTTATTCTAGTCATGATTTTTATTTAAATTAGTACAATGTCCCTTTGCTATATTTTGATTCTGTTCTGTCATTGATATTAATTCTGAATTCCTTTTTTTTTTTTAGGTTATGACCTAATTGATGCTAGAGGCTCTAGCTAGATTAGAGGGAACCATGCTGAATTGCCATCAACAGCTGGGAATGATGCAGGATTCCATGGTTCTGTAGCTTTATGCTTATTTGCATGATCCGTATGGAGACAAGGCTGCAAGCTGCAGCTGCAGAACCTCAGGCCGAGGAACGTGAGGAGGATGCCTCAGAAAGTAGAGAGCTCGGAGATGCCCCAACAGAGCATGAGTAACTACTATATGTCAAATGTATTGGTGTTAATTTGTTGCCTGATGGCTATGTTCTCAAATTGTTATTGTTTTTAATTGTTTTTAATTTTTGTGTCTGTCGCACTTTGTTTGCCCTTGTCAGATGGCTCCAACGGGGCTGTGTTGGCCTTTATTTGCCCTTGTCAACTCCCTCCAAGGACTGTGATACACTATGTCACCTTGTCAGGTGGCTCCAAAGGGACTGTGTTGGCCTTTGTTTGCCCCTGTCAACTCCCTCCAAGGACTGTGATGCACTATGTCACCTTGTCAGATAACTCCAAAGGTGCTGTGTTAGCCTTTGTTTGCCCTTGTCAACTCCCTGAAGGACTGTGATGCACTATGTCACCTTGTCAGATGGCTCCAAAGGGGCTGTGTTGGCCTTTGTTTGCCCTTGTCAACTCCGTCCAAGGACTGTGATGCACTATGTCACCTTGTCAGATAACTCCAAAGGTGCTGTGTTGGCCTTTGTTTGCCCTTGTCAACTCCCTGAAGGACTGTGATGCACTATGTCACCTTGTCAGATGGCTTCAAAGGGACTGGGTTGGCCTTTGTTTGCCCTTGTCAACTCCCTCCAAGGACTATGCTGCACTATGTCACCTTGTCAGATGGCTCCAAAGGTGCTGTGTTATCATTCACACTTATTTTTCTTATTATATTATTTAATTATGTTAATTTGAATAGATCACATTGTTCAACGATATTGGATGCGACATGTTGGCGAATGAGAACACAAGTTTAAAACCATGATTTTCTGAGTTTATAGATTGTGTCAATGTTTTACATTGTTAAAACATAGATGATAAAAGATCTAAAATATTTTGACTGATGGCTGTCTCGTGGAAGAAACGAATGAAGTCAATGTGTTGTTGATCCCCAATATACTTTGAGGCAAGTGATAATCCATGAATGTTCTGCGATGAATATACCCCATCTTGTTTTACATGTTTTTCAACAATATTTTCTCATTAACAAATAATTTATGTGTTGTGTTTAATTGTATACATTGTAGTTTCCGAAACATGCGCATTTGTATTTGAAGTAATTTTTCTATATGCATTCACCTATATCATATGATATATAAAGGATATTTTAATTGTGTAACATATAATAAATCATGTATATTTATTTAGAGATGTTATGTCCTAATATTTATTATTTATTTAAATGTTCAATATTGTGTCAAGTATCGATTCAACATTGTTATCCAAATAATATAGCACTGTGAGCATGAAATTCAAATGTAACTCTTAAAGGGACATGAAACCCTAAATGTATCTTTCATTAGTTATGTAGAACATACAATTTTAAACAACTTTTCAATTTACTTCTATTATCAAATTTGCTTCATTCTCTTGGTATAATTTGTTGAAGGAGCATCAATGCACTACTAGTAGATTAGTAGATAGAAGCTAGGTTCTTTGCTGCTCCTGAGCTTTCCTAGATAAACTTTTCAGCAAAGGATAACAAGATAATGAAGCAAATTAAATAATATAAGTAAACGTCAATGTTGTTTAAAATGTTATGCTCTGCCAAAATCATGAAAGTGAATTGTCTGCTTTAATGCACCTTTAAATGAAATAGATTTCCAAAATAAGTAAAACACTTTAAGCTAGCTTTCCAAAAATACACTTTATTTTAGGTATTCAATGTTGTGAACACGTCGAAAGAAATATGGCATACAGTCTTTTTTTAAAAATACAATATTTTCTTTATTTAGCAAGCACATATAGATATACCAATAAGCCATAAGGATTAGTATATGTTAGCACATGTTCTTGTTTAAGCTATGATGTTTGCATCAACACAGTGATATGCCATCATGTATAATTGTAATAGTCATTGGTTTGTATTAGGAGAACACGTTTGGACATCACTTCACAAAAACAACTCAATCTAATCAACAAGCACAGCATGTGATGAAGTTGTCTCAACACACTTGTAAAA
This sequence comes from Bombina bombina, assembly GCF_027579735.1. NCBI lineage: Eukaryota > Metazoa > Chordata > Amphibia > Anura > Bombinatoridae > Bombina > Bombina bombina. The sequence continues at coordinate 293,009,544 of NC_069506.1, forward strand.
CACTCTGCAAACAATCTGCCTCCATGGACCCGGTCCCATAGAAGCCTATTAAATACAGAGTGTGCTCCACAAGTGTAAGGGGACAACATTATCACATCATTATCCTTTACACATTAACATTAAAATAAAAACAATAATATATAAACATAATAACTTCTTCCTCCTTCCCTTCTTCCCACAACAGTGAGGCTCTGGAGTGGTAAAATGCCTCCTCAGATGTGTCCTCATTAGAGATGTTTGGGGAAGAGGGGGAGGAGGAGTACTGTGAGTGATTGGGGGTTGAACAGGCAGAGTAGGAGATGGAGGAGGCACAGGAGATGATGGTCCAGGAGTTGATGGTCCAGAATCTTGTGGTCTTCCCATTTCTGGATATGGTCTGCTTGCCACCTCCTGGAGGACCTGAAATATGTTATTTAGAACATTTACAATATTTGTTTATCCTTCTATCAGGGTGTTCACTGCATTGGTCATAAACTGTGTGTGCCTGTTGTGCCCTCCGGGAGTCCTGCATTTCCTGTAGGAAGACCCTCATCAGCTCCACCTTGGGCATTGTGGGGGGATGTTTTTGTCAGGGAGAGCTGTTGCACGGGGAGCTGCTGCACGGGGGGGGCTGCTGCACGGGGGGGGGGGCTGCTGCACAGGGGGCTTTTGCATGGGGGGCTGCTGCATGGGGGGCTGCTGCAGGGGTATCTTCTGCAGGGGTATCCTCCTGTTCTCTCCAAGGTAGCGTGTCACCTTCTGCACCACTCTCATGCCTGGGCTAAGGAGGAGCATGTTCCTGCTGTGTTTCCTCCTCACTGGCCTCAGACTCTGTATATTTTAAAATTTAAGCAATAAGAGATATTAGCAAAGTTCCAAAAAAAGATGTAAATGTTATATTTGAAAGTTATATTTGAAAGTGAATTAATGAGACTGCCTTAGTAATTCAATTCGTCTTTCGGATATCTAGATGGTCAATATTAACGTTGTCAGGGTTTTTTCCCTGTTTTGTTTGCCATGTGCTGCTGGCAGCCATTTTACTCACCTCTCTTGCTGACTCTGGTGTATGCTGTGTGATGCTGCTCATTTCCTGCACTTCCTTTTATGGCCAGACTGGTGTACATCATCTGTGTGAGACAGGATGCAGTCTCATTATTGTGATGTCATCACTTATTATTTAAAGGGCCTCTGTTCAGTATGCTTTGCCCTTGCATTGTCGCAGACCTGTTTGTGAGAGCTCCTGTGTATTACCTGTCTGTCTGAAGTCCCTCCTGATTCCTGATCCCTGGCTTGTTCCTGACTCTGCTGTTCTCCTTGTTTCTGATTCCAGCTCATCTGACTACTCGCTTTGGCTCCTGACTCGGCTTGTCTGACTATTTGCTTTGGCTCCTGACTCACTGACTACCAGCTCTGGTTTTGATTCCTGGCTTGTTATTTGACTTGTGGACTTTTTATTATTTTTTGCTATTCATAAAGGTGTGATTATTTTTGCACTTCTCGTCTCAGTCTGATTCCTGGCATCCTGACATTACGCAAGGGCCATGAATCCTGATAGTGCTAATAATCCACCTTTACCTGCCATAATTTCCAGGATGGATAAACAGGATCACCGCTTGCACTAGCCTTGCAAACCCTGCTGACTTGCACTGCACATTTGGACCAAAGTGTCCCGCAAGTTATGGCTGCTCCTGTTTCCGCTGCTGCACCTAGTCCTACCAGGAGCATGTCCGGTTCTGCACCTCTACCTCAGCAATATGGAGGCGATCCTAATCAGTGCAGAGGGTTTTTGAACCAGGTGGGCATTTACTTTGAGATGTTACCTCAGGCATTTCCCTTTGGGAGAGCTAGGGTGGGATTTCTCATCTCGTTACTCTCTGACACAGCTCTTGCCTGGGCTAATCCCTTGTGGGAGACTAATAAACCTGTGATTTCAAATTACTCTGAATTTGTGGCTTCCTTTCGAAAGGGTATTTGATGTTCCGGCTCGCTCCTCCTCTGCTGCTAAATGACTCATGTCCATTCAGCAAGGTACAAGATCTGTTGCTCAGTATGCCATTGAGTTCCGTATGCTTGCCACAGAGGTAGGTTGGAACAATGAAGCCCTTGTTGCCGCCTTCTTTCATGGGCTCTCTGATGCGATTAAAGATGAAGTTGCTGTAAGAGATTTACCAGAGGATCTCGAGGCATTGGTGTCTTTTTTGATCCAAATTGACATCAGACTCAGAGAGAGGCCCTCTTTCAAGGAGCGCTTGCAGAAGCCTCCTTTTCCTTTGTCTCCTATGTGTTCATTCCCACCCATGCCTCCCTCTCCTCCCATGCCTCCTGGTCTCGAGTCACCAGGTACTGCTGAGCCAATGCAGTTGGGATTCACGCGTCTCTCCATGGCGGAGAGGGCCTTTAGGAGGAGGAAGGGGCTCTGCCTCTATTGTGGGTTACAGGGCCACCTTTTGAAGTTTTGTCCTACACGGCCGGGAAATGCTCACACCTAAGGTCCTGTTGGGGGCAGACCTTGGGTGGTTTATCCTCGTCCCCGGAACCGCTAAAGGAGAAACCTTTGGTCATGGTTGTCCTTTCCTGGGTGGACTCCTCCATAGTCACCCAGGCTCTTGTTGACTCCGGTGCTGCAGGCTATTTCATTGACAGTGCTTTTGTATCAAAGTACTCCATTCCTGTTTTGCCTCGGTCCGTTCCGCTTGCTATTGAGGCCATTGATGGTAGGCCCCTTCAGCCCGCTCTCGTTACTCATGAAACTGCTCCGTTATCCATGGCTGTTGGGGTTCTCCATTTTGAAACCCTCCAGTTCCAGGTGATAAACTCCCACGCATTTTCCGGTTGTCCTGGGTAATCCTTGGCTCCAAAAGCACAATCCCAGTCTCGACTGGTGCAAGTCTGAAATTTTGTCGTGATCTCCGCAATGTATTTCCACTTGTCTTCGGAAACCAGTTAAAGTCTTGTGCACTTCTTCGGTATCTCAATTGCCAGAGGAGTACCGAGAGTTCCTAGACATTTTTGACAAGGTGCGTGCTGGTACATTGCCTCCTCACCGGTCTTACGATTGTGCCATAGACCTGCAACCCGGAGCCATTCCTCCTCGGGCCGGGTTTACCCTCTGTCTGTTGCAGAGAATTGTGCTATGGAGGAGTATGTTGCTGATGCTCTGTCGCGGGGGATCATCTGCAAATCCTGCTCTCCTGCAGGGGCTGGCTTCTTCTTTGTGAAGAAAAAGGGTGGCGAGTTAAGACCATGCATCGATTATAGGGGTCTTAATCGTCTTACTATTAAGAATGCTTACCCTATTCCACTCATTACAGAACTCTTTGACTGCCTCAAGGAAGCTACGGTCTTTACTAAATTTGATTTGAGAGTAGAGCACAATCTCGTTAGGATCAAGGAGGGCCACGAATGGAAAACAGCATTTAACACCAGGAGCGGGCATTATGAGTATCTTGTAATGCCCTTTGGCCTATGTAATGCTCCTGCTGTTTTCCAGGAATTTATTAATGATGTCCTATGAGATATGTTGCAACAGTGTGTTGTGGTGTACTTAGACGACATCCTCATACACTCACCCACACTTGAGGCTCATCGTTCTGATGTTACACGGGTTCTTCAGAGACTATGTGAGAATGGCCTGTTTTGTAAACTCGAGAAATGTGAGTCACCTTCCTAGGTTATGTTATCTCCGTTGCAGGGTTCTCCATGGATCCTGACAAGTTATCTGCAGTTCTGCAGTGGCCTCGCCCAGTTGGTCTTTGGTCTATTCAATGTTTTTTGGGGTTTGCCAATTACTATAGAAAGTTTATTAAAAACTTTTCTTCCTTGGTCAAACCTATCACAGACATGACCCGTAAAGAGAATGATCCACTCCATTGGTCACCTACTGCCATTAAGGGCTTTGATAGTCTTAAGACTTTCTTTGCTGCCGCTCCAGTTCTGTCTCATCCTAACCCTGTCCTGCCTTTCTTTCTTGAGGTTGATGCGTCTGAGACTGGAGTAGGTGCCCTCTTCTCTCAATGTCCTACGCCTGATGGTTCCTTGCATCCGTGTGGTTTCTTCTCTAAGAAATTGTCTCCAGCGGAGTGCAATTATGAAATTGGTGACAGAGAATTACTGGACATAATTTTGGCACTCAAGGAATGGAGGCATCTACTCGAGGGTACTAGCGTGCCAGTGCTCATTCTTACTGACCACAAGAATTTAACTTATCTATCTGAAGCAAAAGGTTTGTCGCCCCGACAGGCCAGATGGGTGCTATTTTTGTCTCGGTTTAATTATGTGGTCTCCTACCTGCCTGGTAGTAAGAATGTTAGGGCTGATGCCCTCTTTCGACAATTTTCGCCTCTGTCCAAGAAGGAGTCTGTACCTACTCCAGTTATACCTCCTGACCATATTTTGGCTACCATACGTACTAATTTGACTTCTCCCTTGGGGGAGGAGATCCTGGCTGCACAAACCAATGCACCTCCTGAGAAACCTAGTGGTAAGTGTTTTGTTTCTGAGAATCTTCAAACTAAACTTTTGCACACTTACCACTATCCTAAAGCCGCAGGTCACCCAGGCAAGAACCAAATGATTTGGTCTGTCACTCGACAATTCTGGTGGCCAGGTCTTCATTCTGATGTTGCTGCGTATGTTGCCTCCTGCTCAGTTTGTGCACAGAATAAGACTCCTCAACGTCTTCCTGTGGGTCTTCTTCAACCTATTGCTAATGGTGAGCGTCCTTGGACACATCTTTCCATGGACTTCATTGTCGAGCTCCCTGTTTCCAATGGCAATACTGTTATCCTTATGGTGGTTGACCGTTTTTCTAAAATGTGAAATTGCATTACCTTGAAGAAGTTGCCTACCGCTCAGGAGCTTGCTTCAATTTTTGCCCGGGAGGTCTTCCGTTTACATGGGTTACCCAAGGAGATAGTGTCGGACCGGTGTAGCCAGTTTGTCTCAAGATTTTGGCGTTCCATTTGTGCTCAAATGGGGATCCAGCTTTCCTTCTCCTCGGCATATCACCCTCAATCCAATGGGGCTGCGGAACAGTCTAATCAAGCTCTGGAACAGTTCCTCCATTGCTATGTCTCAGATCACCACAATAATTGGTCTGTACTGTTACCTTGGGCAGAGTTTGCTCGTAATAGTGCTATTAATGCTTCCTCCAAGTTATCCCCGTTTAAGGCAAATTATGGGTTTCAACCATCCTTGTTGCCCAATTCAGTCATGTCTCAGGGTATTCCAGCTTTGGAGGAGTATCTCCGGCAACTCCGTTCCACGTGGGTTCAGATCCAGGATTACCTTCATCGTTCTATGGAGTGCCAAAAGTTCCAGGCTGATCATAGGCGTCTGCCCGCGCCTTCCTACCAGGTTGGTGAGAGAGTTTGGCTGTCCTCCTGCAACTTGAACCTTCGTGTGCCTTCCAATAAACTGGCTCCCCATTATGTTGGTCCTTTTTGAATACTCCGACGGGTCAATCCTGTGGCCTATGCTCATGACCTTCGTCCTGCAATGAGCATCTCAAATGTTTTTCATGTCTCCCTCTTGAAACCATTGGTTTGTAATTGGTTTACCACTGTGTTGCCTCGTCCCCCGACCTATCTTTGTTGACAACCATGAGGAGTATGAGGTCAGCAGCATTATTGACTCTCGTATGTCCAGGGGCCGCGTATGTCCAGGGGCCGCGTACAGTATTTGGTTCACTGGAGGGGATATGGTCCGGAGGAGCATTCATGGGTTCCCTCCTCTGATGTTCATGCTCCCGCCCTCCTCTGTGCCTTCCATGCCTGCTTCCCCAATAAGCATTTTGTCCTCCCGCGGGGGAGGGGTCATTGAGTGGAGGGTACTGTCAGGGTTTTTTCCCTGTTTTGTTTGCCATGTGCTGCTAGCAGCCATTTTACTCACCTCTCTTGCTGACTCTGGTGCATACTGTGTGATGCTGCTCATTTCCTGCACTTCATTTTATGGCCAGACTGGTGTACATCATCCGTGTGAGACAGGATGCAGTCTCAGAATTGTGATGTCATCACTTATTATTTAAAGGGCCTCTGTTAAGTATGCTTTGCCCTTGCGTTGTCTCAGACCTGTTTGTGATCGCTCCTGTGTATTACCTGGCTGTCTGACGTCCCTCCTGGTTCCTGATCCCTGGCTTGTTCCTGACTCTGCTGTTCTCCTTGTTCCTGATTCCGGCTCGTCTGACTACTCACTTTGGCTCCTGACTCGGCTCGTCTGACTATTTGCTTTGGCTCCAGACTCGGCTCGTCTAACTACCAGCTCTGGTTTTGATTTCTGGCTTGTTATTTGACTTGTGGACTTTTTATTATTTTTTGCTATTAATAAAAGTATGATTATTTTTGCACTTCTCTTCTCAGTCTGATTCCTGGCATCCTGACAAATGTATTTTTGTGTGTGTCTTAAATATGTTTTAATGCACACATAATCTGGAGACTAGATACTAATGTGATAGCTTTTCTTCAAATCCAACTTTCTCAAGGTAATTCTGAATGCGTTTTTGGAATAATGTTTAAAAAAGCGTAACTGCGTTAGCCATATCCATAATTTATTTTATGTGTGGTTCTAAATTAGTTATGAGATGGATGAAAAGAGATTAGTAAATGTCCTTACCAGAAGATGAGAAGTGCAAGTTCCCGGTATTGATCCTTCCTTCGATCTCGACTAGGGCCACCTCTGAGATGTTGGGACGCAGCATTTCCTCCCAGCGGCTGTAGACGAATGTCTTCTCCGGGCCACCACCAGTCCCTGTATTCACTTGCCTCTCCCTGGACATTTTTTTCTTGAGCTCGCTTTTGTAGTCCCGGTAACGGTGCTATATAGATTTCAAGTCCCTCCTCAACTCCCCCACTGCATTGACAGCATCCCTGATCTCCTCCCACAAACTTATCTTCGTGCAGGGGTTGCCTTCGGTGCCTGCAGCCTCCTAGCCCTCTCCATATATACCATTATAAGGGTCTCCTTCTCCTCCCTGGTAAACCTCTCCTCCCTCTGCATGGGCTTCCCCTGTGATGTGAGCCTCTTTTCTCTGGATTGTATTGCACCCTCTCTGCGCTCCTGCCTTGTCCCACCGGGCCCAGCCACTTTTTTGTCTTCAATAATGTGGCTTGGCCCACCCACCCTGACCTTTCCCCCTTCCTCTCTAATGCTTCTCCCCTTTCCTCTCACCCTTCCTCACCCTCTTCCTCTACCACTCTCCATCCTAATCTCCACAATCTAATGCCTCATTTTGTCCCTAATCTGCTTCCTAATCTCCTCCCTAATCTCGTTCCTAAACTCTTCCTTACTCCTCCTTCCCGCCATACCTTTTTAGATGGTGAAATTGCACAAATGAAATAGGGTCAAAATAATGAAATAAAAGTAAAAAGTTTTCAAAGTGTGAATGGGTTTTAGAAAATAGGGTAAGGGGTAGTAAGAAACAGACAAACATATAAAAAGGTTGGTCTAAAAAGAACAAAATATAACTATGGGATGGGTATAGGTTTAAAGGGAATGGGGTATGGAGTGTATGGGGCCTTTCTATCAAGCTGTCAACCACAAATACACCAGAATCCCGCAGCGTAATTGTTGCGAGCTTGATCCGACCTAGTTATCAAAGCCTACAAACCGGCAAATATTGAAATTTGTGACGTAACATACGATTCGCCGGTCTCAATCCGATGCAGATCGATGCTTACGTCATTACAGATTATCCAAATACACATTTGGCTCTATCTGACACTATTCCGACGCAGCGTACCTGGTTTTCAATCCTCTACCCTGGAGGCCACGGATGCCATAGAAATCAATGGCAAAAAAAGCAGATTGGAACAGCCAATAGGATTTTAGTAGCTCTAATCCTATTGGTTGATTTGAACAGTCAATAGGATTTTAGCAGCTCTAATCCTATTGGCTGATTGAAATCTTTCAGCCAATAGGAATGCAAGGGATGCCATCTTGGATGGCGTCACTTGCATTGATGTTCCAGTTGACGGCGCTGCAACCGTATGAAGAGGATGCTCCGCGCTGGATGTCTTCAGGATGGACCCGCGTTGCACCAGATGGATGAAGATAGAAGATGCCGTCTGGATGAAGACTTCTTGCCTTTTAAGGGCAATGCCCATACAAATGCCCTTTTCAGGGCAATGGGGAGCTTAGGTTATTTTACATAGGTTTTTTATTTGGGGGGTGAATTTAGTGTTACTGCTATGTGTATGTATTGAATGTGTTTGCGTGTAAATGAAAGTAAATATGTTTAACTATGTGTAAGGAATGACAAACAAAGCAGCACTCGCACACTCACCCAGACAGATTCATACACAAACTCTCTCTCACTATCTCTCTCTCACTATCTCTCTCTCACTATCTCTCTCTCACTATCTCTCTCACTATCTCTCTCTCACTATCTCTCTCTCACTATCTCTCTCTCACTATCTCTCTCACTATCTCTCTCTCACTATCTCTCTCACTATCTTTCTCACTATCTCTCTCTCACTATCTCTCTCACTATCTCTCTCTCACTATCTCTCTCACTATCTCTCTCTAACTATATCTCTCTCACTATCTCTCTCTCACTATCTCTCTCACTATCTCTCTCACTATCTCTCTCTAACTATATCTCTCTCACTATCTCTCTCACTATCTCTCTCTCACTATCTCTCTCTCACTATCTCTCTCTCACTATCTCTCACTATCTCTCTCACTATCTCTCTCACTATCTCTCTCTCACTATCTCTCTCTCACTATCTCTCTCACTATCTCTCTCTCACTATCTCTCTCACTATCTCTCTCTCACTATCTCTCACACTATCTCTCTCTCACTATCTCTCTCTCACTATCCCTCTCTCACTATCTCTCTCACTATCTCTCTCTCACTATCTCTCTCTCACTATCTCTCTCACTATCTCTCTCACTTTCTCTCTCTAACTATCTCTCTCACTATCTCTCTCTCACTATCCCTCTCACTATCTCTCTCTCACTATCTCTCTCACTATCTCTCTCTCACTATCTCTCTCTCACTATCTCTCTCTCACTATCTCTCTCACTATCTCTCTCACTATCTCTCTCACTATCTCTCTCTCACTATCTCTCTCACTATCTCTCTCTCACTATCTCTCTCTCACTATCTCTCTCACTATCTCTTTCTCACTATCTCTCTCTCACTATCTCTCTCACTATCTCTTTCTCACTATCTCTCTCTCACTATCTCTCTCACTATCTCTTTCTCACTATCTCTCTCTCACTATCTCTCTCACTATCTCTCTCACTATCTCTCTCTCACTATCTCTCTCACTATCTCTCTCACTATCTCTCTCTCACTATCTCTCTCTCACTATCTCTCTCTCACTATCTCTCTCTCACTATCTCTCGCTCACTATCTCTAGCTCACTATCTCTAACCTCCAACGCCTAGACCTGTACCTGTCTCGAAAAAGCAATACAGTCAAGGAAGCCATGTTCAGAGCGTGCTTATATACCCTATGTAAATGCTTAATGATGCAAAGTAAACGAGGTCCAGGTGTGCTGTTGTGAAGATTTGCATGTGTGCAATGTGGAGTAGTTGTTTAAATTTGTGCATGCTCATATTTAGAGTTTCTAAATCCACATATGTTTTTAAGGAATGTGTATGATGTGATGATCTCATAATGATCGTTTGGATAACATTATCATAATTTAGTATTGCAAAATCAAACTTATAATTTTTGATCGTATCGTATTTGTTAACTGTTCTAAATCTTTATTTTTAAAAATCTTTCCTAATCGCCAATGCGAATGTTTGGTTTGTGTATAATTTGTTTTTCTTGTTCTTTTGTACCGTGATGCAGATCCAAAGGTATTTGTTGAATCCTCGTTTTGTGCTATGTTGTGTGAGCGATTGTTGTTTGTACATTTGACAAGATTATTATTTGTGTCCATTAAGTTGTATGTGTAATGTGACAGAGCAATGTGTAGTTTTCGCGATATCGAGTGTTAGATGAAAAATCTGTTTATTTTTCTGTTTCCATTGATCTCTATGGGGAAATCCATTACGCGACCGTGATTACGCAAGTGAAATAAACGCTGTATTTGTGTTAACGCAATGCGTAACAACGTTCTTTCCGGACTTGTAATACCTACATTACGAAGAGTGCGCAATAAACATTACGCATATGCTATTTGCACACAGCCATAACGCAAAACTTGTAATCTGGCCGTTTATTAGGTATATTGCGTTGTGGGGGGGGGTGGCGGTTTAGGGGTTAATAGGTTAACTAGGTATATTGCGTTGTGGGGGATGGCAGTTTAGGGGTTAATAGATTTTATTAGTTATTGCGGTGGGGGGGATGACGGTTGACAGGTAGATATTGCGCATGCTTTATGTGTTAGTTAATACTTTCAGAGAGTTACGGTGCTCACATACTCAGCGCAAGGCTTGCTGCACCTGCCTATGTGTGGTGAGGTGAAAATGGAGTAAAATTTCTACATTTTCGCTGCATAAGTCCTTGTGCTGAATATATGATACCAACTTCCGACGCGGTTCTATGTTAGTTTATGGGAGTAAAATTAGCGGGCGACGGCTGAAATATACGTGACGCATTTATATGTGGCGCCGTATATGTGATAGCAATATTGGACTAAAAACTGGTGTCGCCGGGCTTTTGCAGGTAATGCCACATATGTAATCTCGCATTATAAGTGCTCGAAGATACGAGATCTCGGATGTTAGAAAAAAAAAGGCAAGCAAATGGCTTTAACATAGAGATACATGCGTATACAGGTCTAAATATGTGTGTGTGTGTATATATATATATATATATATATATATATATATATATATATATACTATATGTCTATACATGTGTACATATGTATTTATATGTGTATATATGTATTTACAGACTTAAATACACATATAAACACATAAATACATTTGTACACATATAAAGACATATATAAGTGCATTGGAGCCTTTTGTCGTTAAGTAGATGAAAACATGTAAAAAGCATATTTATGCAATATTAATCTTAAATAAAGATTTTAATTATGTATTTACTGTAAATATTACACATTCCAATGTTCTGTACATAGCAGAATATGAACTTTGTATTTTTTAAAAGATATTCCTATATATAATCATCTATATATCTATAGCTATATATAATCATATATATATACACAGTATATATATATATATATATATATATATATATATAGGTATATATATATATATATATAGGTATACATATATATTTGTTTTAAAAAACATTAGATATATTTATTTATGAATAAATAGAGCATATTCTGTTACGTAAAGAACATTGGAATATGTTTTTCTCCATTGACTTCTATGGGGAAATACGTGAACGCACACACACAATATTCTAAGTTTAATTACTTTTTTACACTCACTCTTTTACCTGTGATTAACTGGTACCTTTATCTACATCCATATAATTAAGCTACTTGTATCCCTTCATCACACATTTTTATACTAACCATATACATCTCTTCTTTTTGCCCTGAGGAAATCTCACACGTCACTTGTGCTGCAGATGCCACTCACTTTAAGAAACCATTCTACTCCCTCAGACAACATAAAACAATTAGCACAAGTGAGCACAAACCATCTTCCCACCCTCCCCATCTGCCCACCCTAAATCTCAGTACTTTTTTAAAGCTGCTAAGTTATAATGTTCACTTGCAACGTACACAACTAACACGATCAATGTTACATCCTTTTTTTTCCTGGCCCTAGAATCATCTGACCCCTAAGCTTGTACTGTCCTTTCATAATTCCCAGCTAGACTGAATATTCATTAGAAATCACTTCTGCTTCTCCATTTCCCTCTTGAATTATTCCCTGGCGTATACTCTCTCCTTGTGTTTTTTTTAATCTCTCATTGCCCCCAGTAAAGCTCTGTAGATAACATATAGATAAAATATTGTTATAGATAAGATATTGTTATAGATAAGATATTGTTATAGATAAGATATTGTTATAGGTAAGATATTGTTATAGGTAAGATATTGTTATAGGTAAGATATTGTTATAGATAAGATATTGTTATAGATAAAATATTGTTATAGATAAGATATTGTTATAGATAAGATATTGTTATAGATAAGATATTGTTATAGATAAGATATTGTTATAGGTAAGATATTGTTATAGGTAAGATATTGTTATAGATAAGATATTGTTATAGGTAAGATATTGTTATAGATACGATATTGTTATAGGTAAGATATTGTTATAGATAAGATATTGTTATAGGTAAGATATTGTTATAGATAAAATATTGTTATAGATAAGATATTGTTATAGATAAGATATTGTTATAGGTAAGATATTGTTATAGATAAGATATTGTTATAGGTAAGATATTGTTATAGATAAAATATTGTTATAGATAAGATATTGTTATAGGTAAGATATTGTTATAGGTAATATATTGTTATAGGTAAGATATTGTTATAGATAAAATATTGTTATAGATAAGATATTGTTATAGGTAAGATATTGTTATAGATAAGATATTGATATAGGTAATATATTGTTATAGATAAGATATTGTTATAGATAAGATATTGTTATAGGTAAGATATTGTTATAGGTAAGATATTGTTATAGGTAATATATTGTTATAGATAAGATATTGTTATAGGTAAGATATTGTTATAGGTAAGATATTGTTATAGGTAATATATTGTTATAGATAAGATATTGTTATAGATAAGATATTGTTATAGATAAGATATTGTTATAGGTAAGATATTGTTATAGGTAAGATATTGTTATAGGTAATATATTGTTATAGATAAGATATTGTTATAGGTAAGATATTGTTATAGGTAAGATATTGTTATAGGTAAGATATTGTTATAGATGCGATATTGTTATAGGTAAGATATTGTTATAGGTAATATATTGTTATAGATAAGATATTGTTATAGATAAGATATTGTTATAGGTAAAATATTGTTATAGGTAAGATATTGTTATAGGTAAGATATTGTTATAGGTAAGATATTGTTATAGATAAGATATTGTTATAGATAAGATATTGTTATAGGTAAAATATTGTTATAGGTAAGATATTGTTATAGATAAAATATTGTTATAGGTAAGATATTGTTATAGGTAAGATATTGTTATAGATAAGATATTGTTATAGATAAGATATTGTTATAGGTAAGATATCATTATAGATAAGATATTGTTATAAGTAAGATATCATTATAGATAAGATATTGTTATAGGTAAGATATTGTTATAGATAAGATATTGTTATAGGTAAGATATCATTATAGATAAGATATTGTTATAGGTAAGATATCATTATAGATAAGATATTGTTATAGATACGATAACAATTGTATAGATAACATATGATAATCAGAGATTTTACTGCTCAAACTGACTTGTGGTTGTCAAGTTGCTCAGACATCTTGTCATAACTCACATTAATAATAAGAAGTAACTCCAACAGGGGATGAAATAAAAGTTCTTGAAGACAGAGCTTAAATCATAGCAGTATATTTATTCCAGGACAAATACAGGTGAACAGCACTCCACACACACCTCAGCTACATCCAACGCGTTTCCTGCCGCTAAACGGCACTTTGTCAGGGATATTGACAGCTGTTATGCTTCTCCCTTAAAAAGGCTCTCCACCTTCATGGTGATTTAAAGGTATAGTAATCACTCTATGGCCATTCTTTCAAGGGAGTCACACACAATAACAATTTCAACATAAAAACAATAATACAATGTTACGATCCGAGTACATTGTTAAAGACATAAAAAGCAGCATTGAAAAGCTTCAAAATAACTGTTTAACTATTTAACGTATCCTGGTGTCACTAAAATATAGCGATAAATATTACTCAATATTACTCAAAATTGTATATAACGGTTAAAGGACAGATGTATATACCTTATGATATTAAGAATAAATTATTAATCAAAAATATTCCTCAACAACATATTCCATTTGGATATTAAGACACTACTTAAATTGTGACCTAGTGGAGAATTAACCTAAACTTGTCATTTTCAGTAGCAGCTATAACTACGGCAATATGACTGATTCCAATACTGTGAATATATTACATAAAAAGCATACAATTTAGACAACATAACATCACCTCATACATATAATATCATATTAGTGCAATAGTGCATACCATACCTAATGGTTAAATATTACAACATTAGTATCACTCTTGGTGAATAAATATCACAACAATAATTGTGACAACTACACTGCTTATCCAGTGCTAGTAGCTTTAAGCTTAGCAAACAAAACCTAGCCATACAGTTTAATTACCAATATACAGTTTAACATCTGAGTTCATATTCATACCCAATGGGTTTCCCGTTTTTAAAGTATATATCCAATAAACCTCGCTCCTATTACGGGCTTGTACTCTGTTACCACCCACATTTTGTTTAGGTGTAAATTCAATACCCTGAAAGGAGAATAGTGTGTTAATATATTCCAATTCCTGTTTGTTAAAATTGTCACTTCTTCTGTGTAATGCAAAATGTTTGGATACAGGGGTTTTCGGTATATCACTTTCCAAAGACAGTAAGTGTTCCCTCACTCTATCCTTGAGAATGCGTGTAAATGGGTTGATGACTTCCTACAGCCTGTTGTCAAAAGTCTGCCAGGATATCTGAGAGATACTAAACATCTACTGCGAAAATTGGAACATTATAATTGGTCTGATAACTTAATCTTTTTGACAGTGGATGTAGTATCTTTATTTTCTTGCATATCGCATAAAGAGGGCCTTAATGCTCTAAGAGAGATGCTTCATATTTATACTAACTTTGAATCTGGCTTCATTGATTTTATTGTGGATATAGTTAGGTTCCTTTTGAACCATAATTATTTTCTATTTGAAGAAGTATATTATGTTCAAAGTCAGGGTACAGCAATGGGGGCGAAAATTAGCATACGCCCCCTCGTATGCTAATTTGTACCTTGGATATTTTGAACTAAATAGATTATTTACAGCTAATAATCCCTTTCTTTCGAGGATCTGTTTTTACACAAGATTTATAGATGATCTTTTGATCATCTGGAAGAAGGATAATATAGCTATAGAGGAATTTATGTTATATCTTAATGATAACAATAACAACCTAAAATTAACTTATAATAGTTCTCAAGAAAGTGTGGACTATTTAGATCTTACACTGATAGGGAATATTAATGATGGCTGTATTAATACCAAGACCTTCAGGAAGAAAATATCAGGCAATACTATATTAAGAGCTGACTCTGGTCATCCATGTTGTGTAAAAAAAAAAAAGGAATCCCTAAGGGTCAATTTATGCGCTTGAGGCGCAATTGTAGTGAGTATGAATGTTATCTGAAACAGGCTAATAGTCTAGTGGATAGACTTAGTGACAGGGGATATAATAAGAAAGACCATTTGAATACTATGACAGAAGTCAGTAAGATGGATAGACAGATATGTAAGAGAACTGGATTAACTGAAGATCTAGATCAAGTGACATTTTCAACTAAATATAGTAGACAATATCAAGACATCTGTAGAATTATACAAAGGTTTAGTCCTCTGCTATAAAATGATCCTAAATTAAGAGCAACAATTGAAAAAGGTGTTAGATGTGTCTCCAGGAGATCAGAAACTATAGAGAATAACCTTAAACATAATTTTGCAGATAAATCTATGACACAAAATAAAATGTGGCTGAAAAAAGAAATGGGAATTTTAAATGTGGGTGCGCACCCTGTAAGTCATGCAGTTACATCAAGAAGAGTGATACTTTTTCCTCCACAGTGACTGGACGTACATACAGGGTTAACCATCACATAGATTGTAATTCTAGATTTGTGGTGTATCTTATCACATGCAAGTTTTGTCAGAGCCAATATACAGGTAGAACGACACGCATGCTCAAGGATAAAGTGAGGGAACACTTACTGTCTTTGGAAAGTGATGTACCGAAAACCCCTGTATCCAAACATTTTGCATTACATAGAAGAAGTGACAATTTTAACAAACAGGAATTGGAATATATTAACACACTATTCTCCTTTCAGGGTATTGAATTTACACCTAAACAAAATGTGGGTGGTAACAGAGTACAAGCCCTTAATAGGAGCAAGGTTTATTGGATATATACTTTAAAAACGGGAAACCCATTGGGTATGAATATTAACTCAGATGTTAAACTGTATATTGGTAATTAAACTGTATGGCTATGTTTTATTTGCTAAGCTTAAAGCTACTAGCACTGGATAAGCAGTGTAGTTGTCACAATTATTGTTGTGATATTTATTCACCAAGAGTGATACTAATGTTGTAATATTTAACCATTAGGTATGGTATGCACTATTGCACTAATATGATATTATATGTATGAGGTGATGTTATGTTGTATAAATTGCATGCTTTTTATGTAATATATTCACAGTATTGAAATCAGTCATATTGCCGTAGTTATAGCTGCTACTGAAAATGACAAGTTTAGGTTAATTCTCCACTAGTTCACAATTTAAGTAGTGTCTTAATATCCAAATGGAATATGTTGTTGAGGAATATTTTTGATTAATAATTTATTCTTAATATCATAAGGTATATACATCTATCCTTTAACCGTTATATACAATTTTGAGTAATATTGAGTAATATTTATCGCTATATTTTAGTGACACCAGGATACGTTAAATAGTTAAACAGTTATTTTGAAGCTTTTCAATGCTGCTTTTTATGTCTTTAACAATGTACTCGGATCGTAACATTGTATTATTGTTTTTATGTTGAAATTGTTATTGTGTGTGACTCCCTGGAAAGAATGGCCATAGAGTGATTACTATACCTTTAAATCACCATGAAGGTGGAGAGCCTTTTTAAGGGAGAAGCATAACAGCTGTCAATATCCCTGACAAAGTGCCGTTTAGCGGCAGGAAACGCGTTGGATGTAGCTGAGGTGTGTGTGGAGTGCTGTTCACCTGTATTTGTCCTGGAATAAATATACTGCTATGATTTAAGCTCTGTCTTCAAGAACTTTTATTTCATCCCCTGTTGGAGTTATTTGTGAAGCATAGCAGCTTTGGAGAGAGCTGCGGAGGAAATTTAAGTCACGAGTTCTTTACAGACAACGCTGTACGGTGAGGTGGAACACAGGTACTTTCTTTCCGCCATCCTGCAAGTGTGGGGCCGACTAACAGTTAGTAACCTGGTTGTTTGTTTGTTCATAACACAGAGGCTGACTCAAGGCAACACTAAAATACTTTTTTTATTAATTATGAGTGATACGAGATTTTATACCTGAAATATTCAGAAGTGAATGTTGCGACTTTGAGCATATTATATTTACCTTGATATATACTGGGCCGAGTGTTCTGACGTCTTACACAGCTGAATAAATATACCTGACTTTGTGTGTACTTGTTAAAAGAAATGATCCGCAAATGTTCAATGTAAAGAACTCGGTAATAGTCTCTTGTCCTGTATTGATACCTGCTAACTTTCTACACCTTTAGAGATTTGTGGTGTAGTGCAAATTTCATACTTATATTTAGCATATGGTACATTACAATGTTATCCATGGCCTAACTACACGGCCCTGCAAGTGTGTGATAAACTTGATTAATAATAAGAAGCACGAGTAAGCGCTGGGCAGGTTAATAAGTAATGTTATCTGTATTTTTTGTGGTATTCTCTTGTTAGGCTGAATTTTTAGACATGTATCTTTAATATTGAAGAGCGTCTGTAAAAGTAAAGGAATAAGGGTAATGTGTGGGACGTGACACAATGGTCATTAAACACAATTTGTATGTGTAGTACACACATCTTCAAATGTATTGATCAGCAATGCATCAACCCACGTGTCATAATCTCTCCGGCTTCATGGATTGTATTGATTCTCTCTGCTTAGTCAAAAATGATGTCATTAGTGTCACCCGACAGGTCAGGATGAGTATTACTGCAGTAGATAATAGTCACATCAGTGGGATGGTGCTGACAAATATGTTTATAATATAACTGTATAAATTGTTTTCCAAGTGTATGTTTTTCTTTTTAATTTGTCTTTTCAGGCCCATTGGAACTTGAATTTTAATTTGTTTTAAGAAATCATTGCCATTGTGGGAAATACAATATTGTATCAAATATTTCTGGAATTTAAGAACATTTATTGCTTCATGGTGAAATCCACAGGACATATAAATAATAATGTTTATCAATAATATTAGATAAATGATAGATAATAGACAGATAGATAAATAGATAGATAGGCAGATAGATAGATAGATAGATAGATATGCAGTTTTAGATAGATAGATGATAGATAGGCAGATAGATAGATAGATAGATAGATAGAAAGGCAGACAGAAGACAGGCTGACAGATAGATAGATAGATAGATAGATAGATAGGCAGACAGAAGACAGACAGGTAGAGATATAGATAGATATATAGATAGATAGATAGATAGATAGATATATGATTAATTGATAGATAGGCAGACAGAAGACAGACAGACAGATATCTAGTTAGTTAGATAGATGATTGATAGATAGATAGATAGACAGACAGATAGACAGATAGATTGAGAAGCTCAACTGATTGTGTATAAAGAAATATATGTTTTCCCACAATGGACCAGATGAAAAGTGGTGCACTATCGTATTGTTCCGCATGCACGCTAAACTCAAAGTAATATCTTAACATGGGGGGTTAGCTATTACAAGTTGAAAGTAAAAAGTTAGGGTGAGAATGAAAAACAATGCACGCTAACTTCAGGACTTAGGCTATCACCACTGCGCTAAATTCTTTTCCCCAAAGACTTCAATGGAGTGCGCTTTCAAAAAAATTAACTAACCCAGTACTGTGTAAGACCAACAGCACTAAGCACAAAGGCCCCAGATTACAAGTTGTGCGGTAAACCTGTTTGTGAACACACCGTGCGCAATGTGGCTTAACACAATTTCCTTTGAGCCGCTATTATAAGTTTAAAAAAACCTTTCTTTTCGCCTGCGTTATGCTGCGGTAACCCTCATACCGCACACAAACCAAGTTCCAACTTGGTGTGCACGTGCACGTATTCCCCCATACAGATCAATGGAGAAAAAATGTTGGAAAAAAGCTAACACCATTGCATTTTCGCATTCCCCATTGAAGCCTATGGAGAAAAAGAAAGTTGTCAAAAAAACCTAACACCCTAACATAAGATCCTAGTCTAATAACCTCTAAACCTCCATCCCCCCACAATGCAACTACTAAATAAACTAATTAACCCCTAAACTGCCACCCCCCACAACGGAACTACTAAATAAACCTATTAACCCCTAAACTGCCAACTCCATATTGTAACTACCTACATTAAACTATTAACCCCTAAAACTAACACCCCTAACTTTACCAAAATTAAAATACACCTAAATTAAAGGGACACTGAACCCAAATTTTCTCTTTCATGATTCAGATACAGCATGACATTTTAAGCAACTTTCTAATTTACTCCTATTATCAAATTTTCTTCATTCTCTTGGTATCTTTATTTGAAATGCAAGAATGTAAGTTTAGATGCCGGCCCATTTTTGGTGAACAACCTGGGTTGCTTTTGCTGATTGGTGGATAAATTC
This sequence comes from Bombina bombina, assembly GCF_027579735.1. Classification (NCBI taxonomy): domain Eukaryota; kingdom Metazoa; phylum Chordata; class Amphibia; order Anura; family Bombinatoridae; genus Bombina; species Bombina bombina. The sequence continues at coordinate 293,029,104 of NC_069506.1, forward strand.
ATCCAACAATAAAAAGTGATGTCCAGAATTCTGAATGCTTAGATGCATTATTTTTCAAATAAAGGTAGCAAGAGAACAAATAAAAAATGATAATAGGAGTAAATTAGAAAGTTGCTTAAAATTGCATGCTCTATCTGAATCACAAAAGAAAAAAATTGGGTTCAGTGTCCCTTTAAAGTTAAAATAAACTAACTACCTTCAAATAAATAAAAACTTACCTGTGAAACAACATTAAAACCTAAGCATAAACTAATAAAATACCTAACATTACTTGTTAAAAAAAAATAATAAAAAAAATAAAGAAAATACCTACATTACCAAAAAAAACAACAACCTAACAACTAAAAATAATAAATCCTACCATTACAAAAACAGCCACTAAAATTATATAAAAAAAAAACTAACATTGCAAAAAATAATGGAAAAAAAACACCCAAAAAATAAAAACCAATAGCCCTTAAAAGGACCTTTTGCATACACTCTTGATGGGTACGTCCTGATTTTCATACAACCCAACCACTAAACCATCAGATTACAATGCCACCAAACACATACACGCTTAACATAACTACCATAAATGTGAAAGGTCTCAATAACCCTGAGAAACGGTCCATGGTATTTAGAGATCTATGCAAAACCTCTAGTGACATACTGTTCTTACAGGAGACACACTTCAAAAAAGGACATGAACCAAAGATACTTAGTGATAAATATAGATCGGTCTACTTAGCCTCAGGTAGCACCAGAAAAGTGGGAGTAGGTATATTACTCAAAAAGTCCATAAATTTTTAAGGCAACATACATTGAAAAAGACAAAAATGGAAGGTACATAATACTGGTGGGCCTCCTATACAGCAGACCTGTCACTCTCGTTATCATTTACTTACCAGAAAAAGACCAGCACCACCTATTCAAAACGGGTAATAAAAACAATCTCTAGCTATATAGCTCAATTGAAACTACACAAGATTTGGAGAACAAATAACCCACATGCCAGGGACTACACATTTTATTCGCACCCACACAGCACGTATACAAGAATTGATTATTTTCTTACTGATCATATAGGGTTGCACATGATCACGGACCCGATAATATTACCATCACCTGGTCCGATCATGCATCACTGCAATGCAATGTGGACTGGCCAGATATCCCACATGGACCTTTTGTTTGGAGACTGGACAAATTAATGCTAGAGAATACCCCAAATAAAAAGGCAATAGACCAGTCTTTGGGGAACTACTTTAGTGAAAACACCACAGAAGACATAAAACCAACCACCATATGGGAGGCACACAAGTGTGTGGTAAGGGGTGAATTTATTGTACATAAAGCTAGGGGAAAAAAGCAAACAGACAGTTCTTAAACTCAACATTAGCCTAAGTAAGTTACTGGGAAAAAGAGCACAAAAACCCCTCACATTCACCCCACATACTAGATTCTTTGACACAAGTTAGACTGAACCTCAAAGAGCTTCTTACAAAAGAATATCAAAGAAAATCTGCATTAATGAAACAAAAATATTTTTACATGAAAGATAAAATAGTTTCTTCTCTGGCAAAATAACTCAAAAGAAACCAATTTAATACACACATATATATTCTATAACAAATAAACAAGGAGATATCTATAAGGATAGTAAAAAAATAGCCAAGGTATTCAGGCAATACTATGTAACACTAATACAACATTACAAATACAGCTACACTCCAAGATATAGAGACATATCTCTCCGACACTGCTCTACCAACTCTAGATAAAAAAGGAAGCAGACAACTTAGATTTACCCATAACAATAGAAGAGATACAAAAAGCTATAAAAAGCATGCCCAGTGGGGAAAGTCCAGGACCAGATGGTCTAGGTATGAAATATTTCAAAACATATCTACCCCATCTCACACTAACCCAAGCAAACATATTAACTCACTACTGAACATTGGGGAATTCACAGAAAATATGCTAGAGGCACACATCACAGTCTTGCAGAAACCTGGAAACAGCCGAACAGGCCCGAAAACTTCTGCCCTATTTAACTACTGAATTCAGACATAAAAATCTTTGCCAATATATTAGACACCAGAGTCAACCGATACCTGCCCAAACTGATACCCAATGACCAAGTGAGATTCGTCCCACGGAGAAAGGCTAGGGATGAAAATTTTACAAATTATATCCCATGTAAAAGACAACAAAACCCCTACAGTGCTAATTTCTACAGATGCAGAAAAAGAGTCCACTGGCACTTCCTAAAAGCAGTAATGCAAAAAATGAACTTTGGTGAAAAATATATGAACATAATTTATTTCACTATATTCATCACCTACAGCTAAATTCAAAGTAAATGGTCTCCTATCCAACAAATTTCATATAGTAAAGGCACGAGACAGGGATGCTCCCTTTCTTCTGCTCTCTTTGCCCTATCTATAGAAACATTGGCACAAAAAAATTAGGAACGACAAACAGATAACATGCATACAAATAGGCAAAACGAAGTATAAACTAGCACTTTATGCTGACGATGTCCTACTTTCACTCACCAAAGTAGAAACATCATTACCAAAGACACTGGAAACATTTAAAGATTTGGACAAATTTCCAACTTCCTCTTAAATATTACAAAATCTGAAGTTTTAAATATCTCATATGAGAAACAGACTCTTAATAATCTAATACCAACCTACCCACTGGTACCGCAGCATTTTTCTGGCACCAGAGCCTACAACTATATTCCAAGACAACTATAAAGTACTAGAAAAAACCTTAATGACAGATCTATCTAGCTGGAAAAATAAAACACTATCCTGGATGGGAAGAATAAATGTAGTCAAAATGAACATACCCCCAAGAGTACTATACATGCTACAAACTACCCCCATACATCTTCCATTACTAGATTGCTTATTGAACAATACATCTGGCAAAACACCAGACCCAGAATTGCAAAATGGACGATGTACCTACCCAAAGACAGGGGTGGGCTTGGAGTGCCAAATATGCATACATATAAAGCAGCTATAACACTACACAGACTCCAAGACTGGTGTGATAACAACACAAATAAACAATGGGTTCAAATCGACAGGCACATAATGGGGCTGAATAATGCGGGAATAGCTGCATGGATACCATCTAAATACAGGCCCTCAATAATACAACAATATCCCCTACTGGCAGAATTCTTTGTGACGTTGGACAAAATAACAAACACCTCCACCAACATCTCCAACACACTCTCCCCAATGTCCCCGATTTGCAACAATCCCACAATACCATGGAACCATAAAGACACACAGACAGATCTAACCTGCCACATAAGGGATAGAACAATATCAATATTTTACAAAGATTAAAATAAAAAGGCCACTAGCTAAAATCCAGGAAAACCATCCTGATATCCACTTAAAATAGTTCTCTTACACACATATATGCCACTACATAGACAAGCATCCCAACCAATGTCCCGTCTAAGGTGCACGGCAGCGTGGGCGCGCACCTTCCCTCCAGGTGTAGCGCAGGCAGAATGTCAGGCCGTGCAACACCGGTGGGATGGGGAAAGTTAGGTATCGCCAGGGCCATTTTTAGGTGAGCACAAAGGCTCCATCAGGGGCAGGATGTGTTGCACTGTCAGCAGCATCTCAGAGTCTCAGAGCTGTATACAGGAAGCAGGCTGGATGCGTGCTGGGTCCAATCTGCAGCTTTTTTAAACTTCAGCGATGGGACTGGATTTCTTCCATGCCTGCCCCCTCCATGGTACGTTCCTCATTATCGGGTCACTAAACTTTTATAAAATCTCTCAGCGTGTGCAGGGGCAAGCGATGCAAATCGGTTGCTAAAGATTAAATCAGCACCGCTTGGCCTTGCACACTTTGAAAGATTTTATAAAAGTTTAGTGACCCAGTACTGAGGAACGTACCATAGAGAGGGCAGGCATGAAAGAAATGCAGTCCCCTCGCTGAAGTTTAAAACCACTGCAGATTGGCTAGTTTACCTCTCAGATTTCCATATTGTGTTCCTGTCCACTTAAGCCACACCCCTCAAGTCACGGTCCCCATCTTCCAGGATTGTGAGAGGTAGGTGAACAGTATGTTGATTAACATATCATTAACTAACAGTTTTGAACACTATAAATGACTGAGCTCTAAAGCATTGCGTTAAAGGGAAAAGGGTGACTTTGTATCTGCAACTATTACCCCCCACCACTCAAAAAAAAAAAAAAGACTAGATATGTTCTAGGTTGTGTTGTGCAAACGGATGCAGTAAACCAGATACGCTTCATAATGAAGTCACACTTTAAGGTATTAAACTTACTTACCTTCCTTAAATAAAATGAGAGAAGTTTTAGAACAGTTTAAAAGTGTAAGTGTTCCTCCTCATCCTCCCTCCACCATGGGCCTGGCACAACCTAAGGCAGCAGAATGCAGGAGTCAGTAAGTGAGTGAGATCTGGTTGGAAAGAGCTCTGGTTTTTTTGTGTCTGAACTTCTAAAGAAGTACAACCCTTACACTGACGTAGAAACCAATGTAACTCTCTGAAGGCCTAACAAATGCATGCTTAACAACATACATATCAGTAGCTTGATCACAAATAGTTAACCTCTTCAAAGCATTTATTATTCCTGCCCCTGCAAGTGTGTCAAACCAATCACAAACAGCACAACCTCTCAACGGGAAGCCTAAAAACCCGCCATAGCACATCCTCATTAGCCACCATGTTTTCCTGCTTTCCATAGAGAGGCAGCATCATTGGGCACAAGGGTGCATCATGGGGCACAAGGGTGCATCATGGGGCACAAGGGGTGCATCATGGGGCACAAGGGGTGCTGGAAGCCCTACAATCTCCTGTTGTTCCGTCTACACATGCTGATTCTATAATTGCTGCTGAGGTCCCTGGTCATGGTGCTGCCCCTGCTGCAGTTGGTCATCGAATTAAATACTGCAGATTTCCGCTGCATGTAAGTGAAACTACTACATCCCACCCCCATTCCCTTAACCACCCTAATTACTGAAAATATATCATTAGTTTAATTCATGTTTTGGTCACTATGATTTATTGACTATCATTAAGAAGAATGAAAATGGATGTTTATACCTTATGTTCACACCTTCTGTAAAAACATTATTATTTAGATATATATACCCATGTCACATGTGACATGTGTCAATTTCTATTGGATGTGAGAAACCTTGATTTACATCTTATAATTGAATATAACTATATGTACCCTTCATACACAACTATGTGATGTGGAACACTATTAGTTAAAAAAAGGAATTTTAACTCGCTGCAGGATGCATTTTTATAGCATTTCCTTCTCCTCTGGGACCAGCAGGGATTCTAGGCGCAGGTTCAGCTCTAGCTGCTGGTGCATCATGGACATCCTCAGCTGCTGCTGCATTAGGGACATCCTCAGCTGGTGCTGCATCAGGGACAACTACAGCTGGTGCTGCATCAGGGACAACTACAGCTGGTGCTGCATCAGGGACAACTACAGCTGGTGCTGCATCAGGGACAACTACAGCTATATGCTCCTCTTCAGATGGTGGAGCTCTTCCAAGGGAAGAGGATGGTGGAGCTCTCCGGGTGGACTGGTAGTCCCATTGACAGCTAGTGTGCGCCCACTCAGCATGTCCAGTTTGCATGTCCTGTGCGTAAAAGCACTGACTGGCCTGATATTGAAGGGGGGGGAGGGTAAAGACATGTACCCTTTGGGGCTGACTTGGCTCCCCCTCAAAGCCAAAAGAATAATCCTCCGGCCAGGTATCTTGCCAGGGCTCGTCTGACAATGTTGATGGCATCACGTCTGGGTCCTCAACAGAGGCAGTCCAACCCAGCTCATGCCTGGGAGCATACTGTCCTTGTTGATGGATTCTTTGGACTGGTGGTGGAGGTGGCTGCATTCCTCGGACTGGTGGTGGAGGAGGATGCATTCCTCGGACTGGTGGTGGAGGTGGATGTATTTTTTGGACTGGTGGTGGAGGTGGATGCATGCCTGTTTGCACCCTGGTGACAGGAGGTTCTGTGGAGGAGTCAAATGATGAGAGGGATTAGTACAATCATATATATATCCATGTGGGCATACAATGTACATTGATACATGCTAGGGCCTATACTCATTCTCATGTCAAACTCTATAACATGCATGTGCACATTGTGATTTGTGATATGAGGGATTTTAATATGCAAAGTATACATGTATGTGTTTCATACAATAGTTATGTGTACATGTCAGTGATGGAGAAAATGTGTTCTTTAAGTGACACTATGGTCACACAATTTCCTTTAGCCTGATGTAGGCACATAACGTGCTTTCTTGAGATAAAAGTATTGTGATGGCTATAGTGTCCATTTACTGAAAACTCTACATGTGGCTTGTGGCCTGTGTTACTCTGAGACATGTTAGTATTTCACTATTCCACCTCATATCATGAATTTCAATGTGTTAAGTAGAATTAAATGGACATTAAACCCATTTTTATTCTTTCATGATTCGGCTAGAGCATGCAATTTTAAACAACTTTCTAATTTACATCCATTACCTAATTTGATTCATTCTCTTGATATTCTTTGCTGAAAAGCATATCTAGATAGGCTCAGAAGCTGCTGATTGGTGGCTGCGCATCAATGCCTCATGTGATTGGCTCACCCATGTGCATTGATATTTCATAAACAAAGAATATCAGAATAATTAAGCAAATTAGATAATATAAGTAAATTGGGATGTTGTTTAAAACTGTATTCTCTATCTGAATAATGAAATAAAAAGATTTGGTTTAATGTCCCTTTAATGTGAAATATAATTGTAGATGTTTTTGTTAGTAGGCCAAATACCATGCTCCTCATTGTGTACATGAATGTGTGACATTAAAGGATGTTATATCTCAAATACATATAATACTGGTGTGTGGGATGTTACTCACCAGCATGCTGTGCTGATGTTGCAGCCCCTGAGTCACAAGCCCCTGGAAGTCCACGGACTGCTGTGATACTCAGGGACCTGCGTATCATCTCCTGCCATTCATTGTATTCAGCTTCCTGGGGTGGACCACCGCCTGTTCCCCTCTGGTGCATGGCTTCTTGGCCCATTTTCTCCTTCACCCGCCTCTTGCAATCATTCCATCTTTTTTTAAGGCCCTCGACAGTCCTCCTCTGCAGGGCCACGCTGTTTACAGCATCCTCGACCAACAACCATGCTGCCTTACGCCTTCGGCCAACTCCTTTGCCCTTCTCCTGGCCAAAGAGGGCACTGTGGTTCTCCAGGACGGCCTGGACTAGCACAACATTCTCATCAAACGAGAAGTTTGGGCATCTCATGCGCTCATCATCTGTGGCCACCTGGCTTCCTCCCTGGGATGTCCCTGGTGTGGGTTCCTCCCTATCCTCTCCCTCCTCCCCCCTTCTGTCCCCATGTGCACCCTCTGTCCCTCTTCTGAGTGTGCCTGGTCTCGGGGCAACCCCACTCCCATCATCCCTTCTGGCTCTCCCTCTCCCCACTCCACTTACTCCCTGACGGGGACCCTGCTACTCCTCCTGTCCACTACAAGAATCCTCTCCCTGCAACTACACTCCCCTCCCCCCCCCGCCCTACCTCTCCCTGCCATCTTCACACTACACACACTCACACACTCTCACTTTAATCACACACAATCACAACCAAACACAGCCTATCACACTGTAAAAGATAAATAAAATATCTAAGGTGTGCAATATGTAAAAAAAAAGTGTAAGTAAATGTACAGGCTTACCCAAACAAAAATCCGACCTAACTAACTTTTATGAATTGCACCTCTCTCACTGCTCTTACTAAATAACTGAACTCACTGTAGTGTGCTGTAGCTCCAAGAACCAACCAAACACACTAAAGAAAATGGCGGCTGTGCATAGGTTTATGTATGAATTTTGAATCGCGTAATTACGTGGCGCATCTTTTAGAACTGGCAGTTATTTTTTATGATTCGTAGCCTAATTGCATAAAACTACTCTTTATTGAGACTTTACGTGAACAAAACACTGGCGTAAGTACTTGCGACGACTAAAATGTGTATTTGCGCACATTTTAGTTGATCTCTGGTTTTTCAGACTTACGTCAGTTTAGCAACTCACAGCGCAGTATATTGGATAGCTCAAGTTGCGAGGTGAAATTACAGGCGGCGCGGGTTCCCTCGATTGCGACAAAAACTACGCCGTATATCGGATCGTGCCCACTGTACGTTAATTAGGTGTTGCTCCTGTTATTATTTATTCTGTTTCAAGGTATTTTGTGGGTGTGAAGTCTGTGCATGTATGATTGCCGTCTGTGTCTAGATTACGAGTTGTGCGTTAGCCTTAAAAATCAGCGTTGGCCGGTCCCAACGCTGCTTTTTAACGCCCGCTGGTATTACGAGTCTTGCAGGTACAGTTGTACCGCTCAGTTTTTTGACCAGACTCGAAAATACCGTAAATCCACTTACGTCAATTGCGTATCCTATATTTCCAATGGGACTTGCATAGCGCCGGTATTACGAGTCTGACCAAAAGTGAGCGGTAGACCCTCTCCTGTCAAGACTGGTACCGCATTTAAAAGTCAGTAGTTAAGAGTTTTACACTACAAGGCCGTAGCATAAAACTCTTAACTAAAGTGCTAAAAAGTACACTAACACCCATAAACTACCTATTAACCCCTAAACCGAGGCCCCCTCACATCGCAAACACTAAAATAAAATTTGTAACCCCATATCTGCCGAACCGGACATCGCCGCCACTATAATAAACATATTAACCCCTAAACCGCCGCACTCCCGCATCGCAAACACTAGTTAAATATTATTAATCCCTAATCTCCCGGCCCTAACATTGCCGCCACCTACCTACATTTATTAACCCCTAATCTGCCGCCCCCAACGTCGCCGCCACTATAATAAAGTTATTAACCCCTAAACCTAAATCTAACCCTAACCCTAACACCCCCTAACTTAAATATAATTTAAATAAATCTAAATAAAATTACTACAGTTAACTAAATAGTTCCTATTTAAAACTAAATACTTACCTATAAAATAAACCATAAGATAGCTACAATATAACTAATAGTTACATTGCAGCTAGCTTAGGGTTTATTTTGATTTTACAGGCAACTTTGTATTTATTTTAACTAGGTACAATAGTTATTAAATAGTTATTAACTATTTAATAACTACCTAGTTAAAATAAAGACAAATTTACCTGTAAAATAAAACCTAACCTAAGTTACAATTACACCTAACACTACACTATAATTAAATTAATTCCTAAATTAAATACAATTAAATACAATTATCTAAAGTAAGAAAAAACAAACACTAAATTACAGAAAATAATAAACAAATTACAAGATTTTTAAACTAATTACACCTAATCTAATCCCCCTAACAAAATAAAAAAGCCCCCCCCCCAAAATAAAAAAGCCCTACCCTATACTAAATTAGAAATAGCCCTTAAAAGGGCCTTTTGTGGGGCATTGCCCCAAAGTAATCAGCTCTTTTACCTGTAATAAACAATTACAACCCCCCCAACATTAAAACCCACCACCCACACAACCAACCCTACTATAAAAACTAACCCAATACCCCCTTAAAAAAAACTAACACTAACCCCTTGAAGATCACCCTACCTTGAGAAGTCTTCATCCAACCGGGCAGAAGTGGTCCTCCAGACGAGCAGAAGTCTTCATCCAGACGGCATCTTCTATCTTCATCCATCCGGCATGGAGCGGGTCCATCTTCAAGACATCCGACGCGGAGCATCCTCTTCATCCGATGGCCGACGACTGAATGAAGGTTCCTTTAAATGACGTCATCGAAGATGGCGCCCATTCAATTCCGATTGGCTGATAGAATTCTATCAGCCAATCGGAATTAAGGTAGAAAAAACAGCCAATAGAATGCCAGCTCAATCCTATTGGCTGATTGGATCAGCCAATAGGATTGAACTTCAATCCTATTGGCTGATTGCATCAGTCAATAGGATTTTTTCTACCTTAATTCCAATTGGCTGATAAAATTCTATCAGCCAATCGGAATTGAAGGGATGCCATCTTGGATGATGTCATTTAAAGGAACCTTTATTCAGTCGTCGGCTGTCGGATGAAGAGGATGCTCCGCGTCGGATGTCTTGAAGATGGACCCGCTCCTCGCCGGATGGATGAAGATAGATGATGCCATCTGGATGAAGACTTCTGCCCGTCTGGAGGACCACTTCTGCCCGGTTGGATGAAGACTTCTGCCCATCTGGAGGACCACTTCTGCCCGTCTGGAGGACCACTTCTGCCCGTCTGGAAAACCACTTCTGCCGGATTCGTTGAGGATTTCTGCCCGGTTGGGTGAAGACTTCTCAAGGTAGGGTGATCTTCAAGGGGTTAGTGTTAGGTTTATTTAAGGGGGATTGGGTGGGTTTTAAAGTAGGGTTGGTTGTGTGGGTGGTGGGTTTTAATGTTGGGGAGGGGTTTGTAATTTTTTTTTACAGGTAAAAGAGCTGATTACTTTGGGGCAATGCCCCGAAAAAGGCCCTTTTAAGGGCTATTTGTAATTTAGTATAGGGTAGGGCTTTTTATTTTGGAGGGCTTTTTTATTTTGTTAGGGGGATTAGATTAGGTGTAATTAGTTTAAAACTCTTGTAATTTGTTTATTATTTTCTGTAATTTAGTGTAGTTTTTTTCTCGTACTTTAGATAATTTTATTTAATTTTAATTAATTGTTTTTAATTTAGGTAATTCATGTAATTATAGTGTAGTGTTAGGTGTAATTGTAACTTAGGTTAGGTTTTATTTTACAGGTAAATTTGTCTTTATTTTAACTAGGTAGTTATTAAATAGTTAATAACCATTTAATAACTATTGTACCTAGTTAAAATAAATACAAAGTTGCCTGTAAAATAAAAAATAAACCCTAAGCTAGCTACAATGTAACTATTAGTTATATTGTAGCTAGCTTAGGGTTTATTTTATAGGTAAGTATTTAGTTTTAAATAGGAATTATTTAGTTAATTGTAGTAATTTTATTTAGATTTATTTAAATTATATTTAAGTTAGGGGGTGTTAGGGTTAGGGCTAGAGTTAGGTTTAGGGGTTAATAACTTTACTATAGTGGCGGCGACGTTGGGGGCAGCAGATTAGGGGTTAATAAATGTAGTTAGGTTGCAGCGACATAGGCGGCGGCAGATTAGGGGTTAATAAATAAAATGTAGGTGTCGGCGAAGTTGGGGGCAGCAGATTAGGAGTTCATAAGTATAATGTAGGTGGCGGCGGTGTCCGGAGCGGCAGATTAGGGGTTAATAATATAATGTAGGTGTTGGCGATGTCGGGGGCGGCAGATTAGGAGTTAATAAGTGTAAGATTAAGGGTGTTTAGACTCGGGGTTCATGTTAGGGTGTTAGTTGTAGACATAACTTTTATTATCCCATAGGAATCAATGGGGCTGCGTTAGGAGCTTTAAGCTGCTTTTTTGCAGGTGTTAGGTTTTTTTCAGCCGGCTCTCCCCCATTGATTCCTATGGGGAAATCGTGCACAAGCACGTTTTACCTGCTCACCTCTAACGTAAGCAGCGCTGGTATTGAGGTGAGATGTGGAGCAAAATTTTGCTCTTCGCTCACTTTTTTGCGGCTAACGCCGGGTTTGTAAAAACATGTAATACCAGCGTTGTCTGTAAGTGAGCGGTGAGCATAAACTGCTCGTTAGCACCGCACAGCCTCTAACGCAAAACTCGTAATCTAGCAGCCTCTAACGCAAAACTCGTAATCTAGGTGTATGTATGTTAGAAAATACCCCGATACATGCGATATCCATACTATGCAAACTAATACTGATAGGAGACACACAGAAACAGCCTGCATATACTAACTCATGGGAAAAAGAATTAGAAGATAACATCACACACAAAGACTGGAAAACGGCTTTTATGATTACCAAAAAATCCTCAGTCTCCACGAGGGTACTGGAAACAAACAATAAATTCCTCACGATATGGTATCTCGCCCCCAATAGACTACGCACGATATATAAAACAGCTAATGACAAATTTTGGAGGGGATGTGGAGAAGTGGGAAACCCAACACACATATGGTGAAACTGTTGCAAATTAGACACATTCTGGACAGGTATGCTTAAACGTATGTCTGACATCATAGGTACACAACTACCAAATTACCCACAAATCCTCCTTCTTTACTTATCACTACCACAACTTAACAACAGCACGGCTAAAGCAATATTGACACTGATTATAAATAGTGTGAAGACCCTGATACCCAAATATTGGAAATCTGACACTGCCCCTACAGAAAAGGAATGGGAACTCAAAGTAGAAAATTTATTACAACTAGAGAGATATCACCATCTCCAATCAGGTACCATAGACACACATGAATTTAAACTAGCATTGTGAAAAAAATACATTCCTAGAACTAATGGCTAACCTCTGTCCATACATAACACTGCACACACCATCACCTAGATTTAGAGTTTTGTCAGTAAAAACCCACGTAGCTAACGCTGCTTTTTTTCCCAGCGCATCCTTCAAACAACCCTGGTATTTAGAGTTGTCTGAGTGGCTGCGTTAGGCTCAGAAAAGGGAGCGTTGAGCATAATTTAGCTCCACTTCAACCCTCAATACAGCGTTGCTTTACAGTAGCGGTAAGCTGGAAAAACATGCTCGTGCACGATATCCCCGTAGGAAACAATGGGGCAGTTTGGGCTGAAAAAAAACACCTGCAAAAAATCAGCGTTCAGCTCCTAACACAGCCCCATTGTTTCCTATGGGGAAACACTATCTAAGTCTGCACCTAACACCCTAACATGAACCCTGAGTCTAAACACCCCTAATATTACACTTATTGACCCCTAATCTGCCGCCCCCGCTATCGCTGACACCTTCATTATATTATTAACCCCTAATCTGCTGCTCCAGACACCGCCGCACCTACATTATCCCTATGAACCCCCTAATCTGCTGCCCCTAACATCGCCGACCCTATATCTATATTTATTAACCCCTAATCTTCCCCCCAACGTTGCCGCTACCTAACTACACTTATTAACCCCTAATCTGCCGACTGGACCTCGCCGCCACTATAATAAATGTATTAACCCCCAAACCGCGGCTCTCCCGCCTCGCAAACACTATAATAAATAGTATTAACCCCTAATCTGCCTCCCTAACATCGCGCCACCTACCTACAATTATAAACCCCTAATCTCCCACCCGCAATGTTGCCGCTACTATAATAAAGTTATTAACCCCTAAACCTAACTCTAACCCTAACCCTAACACCCCCCTAACATAAATATAATTTAAATTAAACGAAATAATATTGCTAAAATTAAATAAATTAATCCTATTTAAAACGAAATACTTACCTATAAAATAAATACTAATATATCTACAATATAACTAATAATTACATTGTAGCTATTTTAGGATTTATATTTATTTTACAGGCAACTTTGTATTTATTTTAACTAGGTACAATAGCTATTAAATAGTTAATAACTATTTAATAGCTTACCTAGCTAAAATAAAGAGAAATTTACCTGTAAAATAAATCCTAACCTAACTTACAATTACACCTAACACTACACTATACTTTAATAAATTATTACTCGCTGAGGATATTGCTCCATTATTAGTTTCTTTATTTAACCAATTTTTTATTAAAAATAACTTATGCTCAAAATACTTTGCGGCATCACTCATAACCCTGATACTCAAAAAAAATTAAAATCCAGAGGAGATCGGCTCATATAGGCCGATCTCCCTATTAAATAGTGACTATAAACTCTTAATGTCTATAATTGCATATAGATTCAAACATGTTATTGGATCACTTATCCACAAAGACCAGGTGGGTTTCATGCCAGGCAGAAATTCTTCACGCAATCTACGCAAACTCCAGCTAGTTTTAAATATATACCAAAAACAAGAAGAAAGGAATTCCCGTACCGCAGACATAGACGCAGCAATAGTATCAATTGATGCAGAGAAGGCCTTCGACTCCATAACCTGGGGTCATTTATTTACAGCGTTGATGAATTATGGAGTCGAGGGCCCTTTCTTTCAATTTATACAAGCAATATATCAATCATCTTCAGCCGCTGTTATTATTAATGACACCATTACAGACTACTTTTCTCTACACAAGGGCTCAAGGCAGGGATGTCCATTGTCCCCTTATTTATTCAATCTGGCGCTTGAACCTCTGGCTATCCAGCTCAGGAAAGAGCTGGAGGGGATTAAAATGGGCAAAAGAAAGATAACAACATTGTTATATGTGGATGACTTATTAGTTTTACTATCCAATACAAAAAAACAAAAATCCCAGTTTTAAACCAAATTTTACGAGACTTTGGGGCTCCTAAAAACAGAAATTTACTGGCTAAATAAAAATAAGGATTCTTTACAAATCTCCCCTTTTAGAGAAGCAAAAGATCACTTCACTTATTTGGGCATTAAACTGTCAATTAATTTTGAAGAATGGTACGATTTTAATTACCCACCAATCTTCCTTAAAATAAAATACTATATGGAGAAGTGGGCTAAATTTAAACTCACTTTGACAGGCAAAACCAATTTAATTAAGATGTTATTATTCCCCAAATTGCTGTACCTAATGCAAAATCTTCCAATAATAATAAAAAAAAGGATCTTAACAGATTCAAACAAGCATGTATACAATTCCTTTGGGGCGAAAAAAGGTCAATTGCATATAAGAAACTCATGTTGTTTAGAACTGAAGGAGGTCTAGCGTTACCCGATATAGAGACATATAATTTAGTCTGTATTAGCAAGATCGCTTTAGATTGGCTGACTGAAGCCGATTACTATGCAGCCCTCCCTCTAGAAAGAGTTTTAGTATATCCATTTTCCCTTAATGCCCTTCTCCATATACCTAGAGATAAATGGCCTCATAAAATTAAATGTTTGCCTGTTGTTCAGATGGTAATTATTGCATGGCAGAAAATACTACAGATTTTAGACATTGATAGCTTTTTCTCTACCTATTTACCCATTTTGGGAAACCCCAACTTTGCTCCAGCATTGGAATCAAGTATATTTAAAAATTGGGCTCAAAAAGGGATTAATAAGGTACATCAATTTATAGATAAAGAATTATGGACCTGTAAGACCTTCACTAAAATAAAACAAGATTTTGAGATAAAAAACAAAGAATTTTATGCCTTTCTACAAATTAGGCATTAATTTTATGCCTTTCTACAAATTAGGCATTATATACAAGAGATACTGCAAAGTAATCTGGCGATAGACTCCTGGGATCAAATAGAACCTATTATAAATCTCTTTAAGGCAGGTAGATATAGTATTTCAACAATATATAGGCTGATTATCTCCACCAATGGCCTCAATAATCTACAAAAGCTAGCAGAAACTTGGTTGGTATCGCCAGAAAGAATTCAAGAAAGTTTTAGTCTTATAGACAGAGCAACAGTCTCATCCTCATGGAGGGAGACACATACTAAATTTATAAATAGAATTTATATTACCCCACAGGTAAAGGCCAAATGGGACAAAACTGTGACATCCTGTCAAAAATGTAAGAATACTAGTGCAGATCTAGAGCATTGTTTCTGGTACTGTTATAAAGTTAAACATTTTTGGTACAAGATAGGTAACTGGGTTAGTAAAATAAATCAATGTAATATCCAAATAACTGATAAGAATGTTTTCTTTTTTATTAACCAGGAAGAGGCAGTATTTAAAAATATTCGCCAGCTGAATACCATAATTATTACAGGAAGGCTTCTAATCCTGAAACACTGGAAATCTAAAAAAGCCCCAAGCTTGAAAGAATTTAAACAAAAACTCCAAAACCAAATTATATTGGAACAAATTGATACGTCAGTAAACTCAGAAATTCAAGTTAAGAAATTTTTCTGCAAGTGGAAAAGTGTAATTGTTAGCATACCAGAAAATATACAGAGACAGATAATTGCACCTTTTAGGGGTACAATCTACATGGAACAAGCTATAGCGAATAATGAATACCCTGCGTAGCTAGCCAATGGGGGGTGGTGTGGGGGCGGGGGGCGGAGAGGTCGGGAGACCTGAGAGAGAGAAGTGTGATACATTTTTTTTTTTTGTTGTTCTTTGTTGTTATTTTTATGGTATAAAATCTCCAATTCGATACGCAAACAAGGTTTTAGTACCAATCATTGATTCCAAAGATGTATGTATAGAAATTATTAATTATAATAATTCCCTGTTGTTCAGTTTCAAACCAATTTTAGCTTTAATGTAATAAGGTTTATATTTACAAATGTCTGTTTTAGTGTGTTTCACTTAAATTTATGTATAATAATGTGATGACAAAAATGTGTTGTGACACTATTAGTAATTGTGTTGATTGTATTGTATCTTCAGGGATTCCTGATGTTTTTGTTTTGCCTTATTTTTTTTCCCTACTTTTTGTCAATGGAATTGCATGTCGAATTGGTCAATAAATAAATAATTAAAAAAAAAAAAAACTATTTAATAGCTACCTAGGTAAAATAACTACAAAATTACCTGTAAAATAAATCCTAACCTAAGTTACAAATACACCTAACACTACACTATCATTAAATTAATTAAATAAATTACCTACAATTAGCTAAACTAAAATACAATAAAATAAACTATTCTATAATACAAAAAAAAACAAACACTAAATTACAAAAAATAAAAAATAATTACAAGAAGTTTAAACTAATTACACCTAATCTAAGCCCCTAATAAAATAAAAAATTCCCCCAAAATAAAAAAAATGCCCTACCCTATCTAAACTACAAAGTAATCAGCTCTTTTGCCAGCCCTTAAAAGGGCTTTTTGCGGGGGGCATTGCCCCAAAGTAATCAGCTCTTTTACCTGAAAATAAAAATACAATACCCCCCTAACATTACAACCCACCACCCACATACCCCTACTCTAACCCACCCAAACCCCCCTTAAAAAAACCTATCGCTAACCCCCTGAAGATCATCCTACCTTGAGTCGTCTTTACCCAGCCGAGCCGAATTCTTCCTCCAAGGTGCGCAGAGGAGGTCCTTCATCCGGTAGAAGTCTTTATCCAAGCGGGGCAAGAAGAGATCTGGATGAAGACTTCTACTGGATGGAGGACCTCTTCTTGCCCCGCTTGGATGAAGACTTCTAACGGATGAAGGACCTCCTCTGCGCACCTTGGATGAAGAATTGGCTCGGCTGGGTGAAGACGACTCAAGGTAGGATGATCTTTAGGGGGTTAGCGATAGTTTTTTTTAAGGGGGGTTTGGGTGGGTTAGAGTAGGGGTATGTGGGTGGTGGGTTGTAATGTTGGGGGGGTATTGTATTTTTATTTTCAAGTAAAAGAGCTGATTACTTTGGGGCAATGCCCAGCAAAAAGCCCTTTTAAGGGCTTGTAAAATAGTTGATTACTTTTCTATTTTTGAATTGGGTAGGGCATTTTTTTTATTTTGGGGAATTTTTTTTTTTATTAGGGGGCTTAGATTAGGTGTAATTAGTTTAAACTTCTTGTAATTATTTTTTATTTTTTGCAATTTAGTGTTTGTTTTTTTTGTATTATAGAATAGTTTATTTTATTGTATTTTAGTTTAGCTAATTGTAGGTAATTTATTTAATTAATTTAATGATCGTGTAGTGTTAGGTGTATTTGTACTTAGTGTTAGGATTTATTTTACAGGCACTTTTGTAGTTATTTTAACTAGGTAGCTATTAAATAGTTAATAACTATTTAATAGCTATTGTAACCTAGTTAAAATAAATACAAAGTTGCTGTAAAATAAATATAAATCCTAAAATAGCTACAATGTAATTATTAGCTATATTGTAGCTATATTAGGGTTTATTTTATAGGTAAGTATTTAGTTTTAAATAGGATTAATTTATTTAATTTTAGGAATATTATTTCGTTTAATTTAAATTATATTTATGTTAGGGGGTGTTAGGGTTAGAGTTAGGTTTAGGGGTTAATAACTTTATTATAGTAGCGGCGACGTTGCGGGCGGGAGATTAGGGATTAATAATTGTAGGTAGGTGGCGGCGATGTTAGGAAGGGCAGATTAGGGGTTAATACTATTTATTATAGTGTTTGCGAGGCGGGAGGTGCGGCGGTTTAGGGGTTAATACATTTATTATAGTGGCAGCGAGTGGTCCGGTCGGCAGATTAGGGGTTAATAAGTGTAGTTAGGATAGCGGCGACGTTGGGGGGGGCAGATTAGGGGTTAATAATATAATATAGGGGTCGGCGATGTTAGGGGCAGCAGATTAGGGGTTCATAGGTATAATGTAGGTGGCGGCGGCGGTGATCCCGGCAGATTTAGGGGTTACATGTATTTTATATAGGTGACGGCGATGTGGGGGGGCCTCGGTTTAGGGGTACATAGGTAGTTTATGGGTATTAGTGTACTTTGTAGCACAGTATTTAAGAGCTTTATATTCCCGCGTTAGCCCATAAAGCTCTTAACTACTGACTTTTTTTGTCGGTAGGAGTCTTGTCGGTAGAGGGTCTACCGCTCACTTGGTCCAAGACTCCAAATACCAGCATTAGGCAGATGCCATAGAAAAGATAGGATACGCAATTGACGTAAGGGGATTTGCAGTAGCCTGGAGTTGCGGTAAGGAAGTGAGCTTTAGACCCTTTCCTGCCTGAATACCAGCGGGCGGTAAAAAGCAGCGTTAGGACCCCTTAACGCTACTTTTGACGGCTAACGCCAAACTCTAAATCTAGCCGCATGTTTGTAAATCCCATTGTGCATGGTATATTAAAAATTGTACGCACCATAAACCAATTGCAATATATACTTATTTAACCTGGATTGTATAAATTTTAACCACCAACAAACTCAATATGGTCTTATGCTCTTTACTACTCAGGAACCTGAACTAAAACATTGACAAAATCAACCAACATGTTCAATTTAACCACATTTATGTAACATTATTACCTTGTATTATTAGTTAATGTATACTATTTTTTGCTTATGTTATGTTGAAACACCCAAATACAAAAATCTTTCAAATATATATATAAAAGGACTTTTGCAGGGCATTGCCCCAAAGCTAACATCTATTTTACATTAAAATAAAGCAACAATTATCCCCTAACATTACAACCCCCCCCCCAAATAAAAAACCTAACTAAAAAACAACTAATCTACCCATTACCCCAAAAAGGGCATTTGGATGGGCATTGCCTACTTATAGGAGCATATGGCTCTTTTTCTGTCCCCCCCCCAAAAAAAAATCCCCTAATCTTAAAAAAAACACAACCCCCCCAACACTAAGCCCCAAATTGGTACTCACCATGATGAAGGATGGTGCTCAATCCTCATCCCGGCGGCGATCCATCTTCATCCATCGCAGGAACCATGTTCTTCAATCTTCCTCAGGCTGCAGTCCATCTTCTATCTTCATCTGGTTGGAGCCGGAAACGTTTTCTGCTAGGTCAATCGGCGACCAATGGTACTCCTCTTCAGAGCATTGACACAGAGCTCCTCTTCATACCGTCTCCAGCCGACACTGAAGATAAATGCAAAGGACCTCTTTTTATAGGGGTAAACCTGCATTCCCTATTGGCTGATTTGATTCTTCAAATTCAAATCAGCCAATAGGCTTGAGCCACCATATATACTTTCAGCTTGTAATACGCTCACAAGTTAGGTGTGCTTGTGATATTGCTTATAGCCCTCCTGTGTTAACAATATCGTGCCACTTGTAATCTAGCCCAAGTATTGAATGCTCTTGCTTGTACTAAAATCTACAGGCCATTTGTGTATTATGGGCCAGCGATTCACTCAGAGTTTGAATATTGCAGAGAGTTGCAAGTGAAGCATTCAGTCAAAGTTTTCCCTCCAGTCTAAGCCTCGCTCACCTGCAACTGATAATTAACAATTATCTTTTGTTAAAGTGAAGGTAAACTTTCATGAATCAGTGCCTGTTTTAAAATAAAAATAAAAAATTAAAAACAGGGGCACTTTCATTCATGAAAGTTGACATGTAGCGATTTTAAAAATACCTACCTTTATCTTCTGCAAAAGCCGGATCGGCGATCCCCCGCACGCAGGGTCCTCTGTAGATATGTCACGAATGACGAAACCGGCCTACCTCTAATCCTGGCTTCCCCCCCCAGAGCGTCCATCTCGTGAGACACGCCGTGATTGGAGGAAGCGGGTTTCGTCATTGCTGTGTAAGTCAGCAGGAAGAAGCGGGCGGGGGGATCGAAGATAAAGTTAAGTATTTTTAAAAATAACGGTGCAATGTAAACTTTCAATGAATGAAACTGGCCCCTGTTTTTTAATAGTATTTTAAAAACAGGGCACTAATTCATGAAAATTTTTATTCACTTTAAATATGGGTGCTTGGGTCGGTTAGGACAAAGCCTATGAGAGAGACTGTTAAACATGGTGTTTTGGAGTTGGTGAGTGGACCATGCACCCAACTGTAATTAAGGGACATTCAAGTAAAAATTAAACGGTCATGATTTAGATGAGCAGCAATTTTAAACAACTTTTAAATTACTTCCAATTTACAAAATGAATGTGCAGTCTTTTTATATTTATACTTTTTAAATCCCCAGCTCACTAACTGAGCATGTGCAAGAATTCATAGAATATCGTATATGTATGTGTGATTGGCTGATGGCTGTCACATGATACAGGAGGAGTGAAAATAGACGTAACTTTAAAATTTGCTAGAAATTTTTTTACTTCTCATTTGAAATTCAGACTATGGGGTCGAATTATCAAGGGCCGAATTGCCCCTGATACCCATGTTTCCACGCAAGCCTTAAGGCTCGGCGGAAACAGCAGTTAAGAAGCAACGGTCTTAAGACCGCTGCTCCTTACTGGTCCGCTGCCTCCAGGCCTGCGGACATCAATCCACCCGATCCTATTACGATCGGGTTGATTGACAACCCCTGCTAGCGGGCCGATTGGCTGCAAATCTGCAGGGGGCGGCATTGCACAAGCATTCACAAGAACTGCTTGTGCAATGTTAAATGCCGACAGCGTATGCTGTCGGCATTCAGCGATGTCTGTCGGGACGTGATCCGCTGAGCAGATCATGTCAGACAGTTAATAAATTGGTGCTATTGCATTGTAATTTTTATTAGTGCATATGCTGATTGTACAAATCTACTGTATTTACTGGTCCGTAAAGTTTTTGCTTCTACTGTTTAGTATCACTGTGAGGCCAAGTTATTGTTTTATTTTATTCATTTTCAATACTACTGCTGCAAGTTTTCAGGAAAATAAGCAGACTAAGGTTTTTAAACCTAAAACAATATGTGATACTTTTCTGTTATTAAAAGCCTGTGTATTTGCTTAATACCCGGAACAAGCTACCAAATAGCTATTTTTGTCAAATAGATTCCAATAGACAGACAGACAGATTTCCTTGGAATTCTTTATTCATTAAATAAGTGTGAGCTATGAATCCCCTTTCCGTGTTATCACTGCATAAAGAAAATAAGACTATGTTAAATATACATCTAACTATTCTACCTCATTGTTTCTCAACCACGGTTCCTCAAGTACCTCTGACAGGCAAGGTTTTCATTATGGGGGGTTAGTTATCAACGTGTCTAATTTACCTGCCTCGCCGGTTCAATACAACACCGCCTAAGCTCGCCTACCATCGCCCGCCAGGACCTGCAAAATTTTGCTTAAGTTATCAATAAATCTGTCAAAAAGCCGCACTCACAACTACGTACGGGGCGATGAGCAGCTGACTGTGATAGTTATCACTCATCCGATCTCGCTGCTCTTCGGCTTTTTGACACCTTTATTGACAAGCTGTCAATAAGCACCCACACTAAACTACACTGTTCTACCACCCATACCGGCGCCCCGGAGCCCCCACAACTAAATAAATTTACTAACCCCTAAACCGCCGCTCATAGACCCCCGCCGGCAACTCTTATAAATGTATTAACCCTAAACCGCCGCTCCCGGACCACCGCCGCAAACGCTTATAAAGGGT
Organism: Bombina bombina; assembly: GCF_027579735.1. Lineage (NCBI taxonomy): Eukaryota > Metazoa > Chordata > Amphibia > Anura > Bombinatoridae > Bombina > Bombina bombina. The sequence continues at coordinate 293,051,081 of NC_069506.1, forward strand.
GCATTAACCCTAAACCACCGCTCCCCGGACACCGCCGCCACCCTACATTATACCTAGTAACCCCTATCCTGCCCCCCCTATACCGCCGCCCTATATAATAAAGTTATTAACCCCTATTCTGCTGATCCTAACTAAATAAATAGTTTAACCCCTAAACCCGCCGCTCCCAGACCCTGCCGCAACCTATATTAAACTTATTAACCCTATCCTGCCCCCCCTACACCGTCGCCACCAATAATAAATAATTAACCCCTATCCTGCCCCCCCTAACACCGCCGCCACTGTAATAAATTTATTAACCCCTAAACCTAAGTCTCAACACTAAACCTAACACACCCACTAACTTAAATATTAATTAAATAAATCTAAATAATATTTCTCTTATTAACTAAATGAATACTATTTAAAACGAAATATTTACCTTTTAAATAAACCCTGATACAGCTTACAATATAAATAATATCATATTGTAGCTATCTTAGGATTTATTTTTATTTTACTTCTTCAGCAGCCGCTTGGAGGATCAGTCATCGGATGGAAGACTTTTTCAGCGCCCCTTGAGGGATCACTTCTGCCGCTCACCGGATCTCTACTTCGGTTCCATCGGTGGCTCGGCTGAGTGAAGACAACCTCAAGGTAGGATGATCTTCAGGGGGGTAGTGTTAGTTTATTTAAGGGGGGTTTGGGTTAGATTAGGGGTATGTGGGTGGTGGGTTTTAACGTTTGGGGGGGCTTGTATTTTTCTTTTACAGGCAAAACAGCCTGTTTTCTTTGGGGCATGCCCCGCAAAAGACCCTTTTTAAAGGGTGGTAAGGTAAAAGAGCTGTGAACTTTTTAATTTAGAATAGGGTAGGGCATTTTTTTATTTGGGGGGCTTTGTTATTTTATTAGGGGGCTTAGATTAGGTGTAATTAGCTTAAAATTGTTGTAATATTTTTGAAATGTTTGTAACTTATTTTTTTTATTTTTTGTAACTTAGCGTTTTTATTTTTTGTACTTTAGTTAGTTTATGTAATTGTATTTAATTGTAGTTATTTGTAACTAATTTATTTAATTAATTTAATGATAGTGTAGTGTTAGGTTTAATTGTAACCTTAGGTTAGGATTTATTTTACAGGTAATTTTGTATTTCTTTAGCTAGGTAGTTATTAAATAGTTAATAACTATTTAATAACTATTCTAACTAGCTAAAATAAATACAAAGTTACCTGTAAAATAATATAAATCCTACAATAGCTACAATGTAATTATTAATTACATTGTAGCTATCTTAGGGTTTATTTTACAGGTAATATTTAGTTTTAAATAGGAATAATTTATTAAAGTATAGTGTAGTGTTAGGTGTAATTGTAAGCTTAGGTTAGTTTTTATTTTACAGGTAATTTCTCTTTATTTTAGCTAGGTAGCTATTAAATAGCTATTGTACCTAGTTAAAATAAATTGAAAGAGCCTGTAAAATAAAAATAAATCTAACATAGCTACAATATAATTATTATTTTATATTGTAGCTATATTAGGGTTTATTTTATAGGTAAGTATTTAGTTTTAAATAGGATTCATTTAGTTAATAAGAGAAATATTATTTAGATTTATTTAATTAATATGTAAGTTAGGGGGGTGTTAGTTTAGTGTTAGACTTAGGTTTAGGGGTTAATACATTTATTACAGTGGCGGCGGGTGTTTGTAGGGGGGGGCAGGATAGGGGTTAATACATTTATTATAGGTGGCGACGGTGTAGGGGGGGCAGGATAGGGGTTTAGTAGTATAATGTAGGTGGCGGCAGTGTACCGGGGAGCGGCGTTTTAGGGGTTATATTACATTTCTAAGAGTGCGGCGGGGTCTAGGAGCAGGCGTTTTTAGTGGTTACTAACTTTATTTAGTTGCGCGGGGGCTCCGGGGGCGCCGGTATAGGGGGTTAACATATTTATTATAGTGGCGGTGGGTCCGGGAGCTGCGGTTTAGGGGTTAATCAGTTTATTATAGTTGTGGTGGGCTCCGGGAGCGGCGGTTTAGGGGGAAAACACTTTATTTAGTTGCGGCGGTGTAGGGGGGGCAGATTAGGGGTGTTTAGACTCGGGGTACATGTTAGGGTGTTAGGTGTAGACAGCTCCCATAGGAATGAATGGGATGTCGGGCAGCAGCGAACATGAACTTTCGCTATGGTCAGACTCCCATTGATTCCTATGGGATCCGCTGCCTCCAGGGCGGCGGATTGAAAACCAGGTACGCTGGGCCGGAAAAGTGCAGAGCGTACCTGCTAGTTTTTTGATGACTATCAAAAGTAGTCAGATTGTGCCGCTCTTGTGTGCGGAACATCTGGAGTGACGTAAGAATCGATCTGTGTCAGACTGAGTCTGGCGGATCGAAGCTTACGTCACTAAATTCTACTTTTGCCGGTATCTAGCCTTTGATAACTAAGGCGAATCAGCCTCGCCACAAATACGCTGCGGAATTCCAGCGTATTTGAGGTTGACGGCTTGATAACTACCCCCCTATAGCTGAACCAGTGCACACATTCAGCTGTGTTCAGCTATAGTGAAACCTGGCCAGTTGAGGGTACACTGTTCTACCTCACAGTGCAACTTCTACCATAAGAAAAATTAAAATCAATAAAAGACACCACCAAAAAAGTCCAGCTGTGCAGATCAAAACATAATGAACTTATCAAAAGATAAAAAACTCAGCAAGAGACTTTGGGAACTCCAGCTATGTTCAGACATAAGTTAGATAATATTCATGCAGTCACAGAAGTCACTTAGACAAACATTAGGGCAACTCTTGGGGGGCACTTGCATCTTATGTCTGTTATTCCTTTAGATTTATTGCACATGGTGCGTTTGTATGACACGGGAGAGCAGGAAGTCAGGTTATCTTCCTTTCACATAAAGGTTCTTTAATTTATAGCTTCTTGGCTTACTCCAAAGGCATCAGTAAAAACAACCAATACCTCCTGACTTGCAGCATGATGCCAACATTAATAATATGATGTTTTTATATTGTAAACACAACTTCTTTATCACGCAATAAAACATAGAAACTAAATATTATATATTTACATACTTAAAAAGGGATACTAAACCCCATTTTTTTCTTTCATGATTCAGATAGAGCATGCAATTTTAAGCAACTTTCTAATTTACTCCTATTACTCATTCTCTTGCTATCTTTATTTAAAAAGCAGGAATGTGATGCATAGGAGCTGGCCCATTTTTGGTTAAGAACCTGGGTTATGCTTGCTTATTGGTGGGTAAATGTAAGCCTCCAATAAGCAAGCGCTATCCATGGTGCTGAACCTAAAATGGGCTGACTGCTAAGATTTACATTCCTGCTTTTAAAATAAAGATAGCAAGAGGACGAAGAAAAATTGATAATAGGAGTAAATTAGAAAGTTGCTTATAATGTCATGCTCTATCTGAATCATGAAAGAAAAAAAAAATCGGTTCAGTGTCCCTTTAACAGGCCAAACATCACAGAACAATTCTCCCATAAAATATATTAAATGAAGACAACTTAAAATAAAAGTTTACATTTTGAAATAAAAATCAGAAAATTAAAGTGAATGGCTAAGTTCTAATACTGCATATTATATTGTTATTATTTATATTAAATCTTAAATCTAAAGTACCGTATATTTACAATTCATTAGTTAGTGCTTTCTCAAATTATCCACTTACTAGTACCTATGTTTTGTCTTTGGAAAATCATGTGGTTCCTACTTTAGGATCAAGTCCAGTTTCGGGAGCTAGAACATTACTATGGTTCGCACAATTTAAAATACACAGGGCTAGATTACAAGGGGAGTGCAATAATTTGTGCACGAGCGATAAGGGGTATATCGCAATGGTTTTCGCTCATCAGGCTTACCGCTTGTATTACAAGTTGAAAGTAAAGGCGATCATGTGCGTGCAATCAGGATTTACGCTACAATGATTATTGCAATCTCAGAGCTCTGGTTAACTGTTTCATGAAAAAATAAAAAGTTGCACAAAACACATAAAAAATACATTACAAAGTATAGTAACACTCATAATAACACTGTCTAATAAAAATGATTTAGAAAAAATATTGCGCAAAAAAGTTATAAGGGCTCAAAGAGATATCTAGTGTTAGAAAAAAAAACCCGGCAAATGGCTTTAACATAGAGATACATACACATATGTGTCTAAAGATGTATATGTGAAAAGCATTACTGGGCTAAAAAGCTGCACCCAGGTGGTAAATCGCCATAGAACAGGCTAACAATGGTATTGAGCCAGTTGTTCGTTCCTGTGAGTGCACTTCTCTCTGTATGTATTTAGTCTCCCTATGGGAAAAAGGGGCAACCAGACGTGGACTCCTTGCTCAGTGTGCTTAGAGGAATATGGCTACACCTCACTGACGAGGCCCAATGAAGGCCGAAACGATCGTCTGGGGTTGCTGTGTTCCTTGTTCAGAGAGGAATTGCCTGGTATTTCGGCGCTGGACTGACCTTAATAGGCTGGATCAGACTGATATACTACAGGAAATTTCTTCTCTGTGAAAAGCATTACTGGGCTAAAAAGCTGCACCCAGGTAGTAAATCTCCATAGAACAGGCTAACAATGGTATTGAGCCAGTTGTTCATTCCTGTGAGTGTACTTCTCTCATCTATGTATATACAGTATATATATATATATATATATATATATATATATATTTATGTGTATATATGTATTTATATGTGTATATAGGTATTTACAGACATATATACACATATAAAAATATATACAGATATATATATATATATATATATATATATACAGGTGGCCCTTGTTTTACAACGGTTCAATTTACACCGTTTCAGAATAACAACCTTTTTTCCAGTCATGTGACTGCTATTGAAAAGCATTGAGAAGCAGTGCATTTATTAAAATAGCTAGTAGGTGGAGCTGTTTCGGCAAAGCCAAGCAAGCTGAAATTAATCAGTTTAACCAGACCTGAGCTATCGAGCAGATTTAAAAGGAACAAAATCTTCCGGTCTATAAATCAGCCCAGATTGGAATGCATAGAAAGAACTGTTTGCAGAAAAATGCAAGTGAAGTCTGTGTTGCGTGATTATTTTATTAGGTTTATAATGCTGTTTAGCAAATGTTTTTGTTCATTTATCTTAGTTTAATTATATATTCTGTGTTGTGGGATTATTTTATTAGGTTTATAATGCTGTTTAGGTGTTACTTATGACAATTTTGAGAAGGGCCTGGAACCTATCTCCCTCACTTCCCATTGACTTACATTATAAACTGGGTTTCAATTTACAACAGTTTCGATTAACAACCATTCCTTCTGGAACCTAACCCCGGCGTAAACTGAGGGCTACCTGTATATATATATATATATGTGGATTAGAGCCCTTTGCTGTTAAGTAGATGAAAACATGTAAAAACATATTTAAGCAATATTCATTATTAATAAAAGTTTTAACTATGTATTTACTGTAAATATTTTCACATTTGCACATAGCAGTATATGTATTTATAAATAGATATTCCTATAAATATCTGTATATATCTATACCATATATAATCATCTATATATATAGGTATACATTTATATTTGTGCAAAAATCAATCAGATATATGTAAACATATGTATTTATGAATTAATAGAACATATTCGGTTATGTAGAAAACATTGGAATATGAAATTATCAAATTTTACTCAGTATTTTTATATTCTCACTTTCTGGGGAACAAGATCCTACTGAGCATGTGCAGAACTTCACAGGGTATACTACTACTGTGATTGGCTGGTGCCTGTCACATGATATAGGGGGGTCGGAAAATGGGAGAAAAAATACATTTGTCAGAAAAAAATCTACTGCATATTTGAAATTCAGAAAAGGTGTTTATGTAGAATTTGGCTTTGGGAATAATGAAGCTCATATGTAAGATAAGCTAGCTCAGTCACTAAAATGGTGATATGGAGGCCGAATTATCATATGTCTGTCGGACCTGATCAGGTCCAACAGACATCGCTGAATGCGGAGAGCAATACACTCTCCGTATTCAGCATTGCACCAGCAGCTCACAAGAGCTGCTGGTGCAACGCCACCCCCTGCAGACTCGCGGCCAATCGGCCGCCAGCAGGGAGGTGTCAATCAACCTGATCGTACTTGATCGGGTTGTATTGTGGCGATTTCTGTCCACCTCATCAGAGCAGGCGGACAGGGTTATGGAGCAGCGGTCTCCATACAGAGCTTGATAAATGGGCCTCATAGTCTTCTTTATATGTGTTCGTAAAACTCAAGACATGAGAGATCTGTGGAAAGTGATAAGGAAACAACAGGCTGCCTTAAAGGGACAGTAAAGTCATAATTTGACATTCATGATTTAGATGGAGCATACAATTTTAAACAACTTTCCAATTTACTTCTATTGTTTAATTTGCTTCCTTTTCTTGTTATCCATTACTGAAAGATGTATCTAGAAAAGCTCAGGAGCAGCAAAGAACCTGGGTCCTAGCTGCTGATTGGTGGTTGCATAAATATACAGACTGTCCTTGGCTCACCTACGTGTTCAGTTAGAAACCAGTAGTGCATTGCCGCTCCTTCGACAAATGATACCAAGAGAATGAAGAACATTTGATAATAGAAGTAAACTGGAAAGTTGTTTAAAATTGTACGTTCTACCGAAATCATGAAATAAAAGTTTTGGGTTTCATGTCCCTTTCATGATGACCCGTTTTGTCTTTACAACAGATAATGGACATAGGCTGCCTTGTATTTTACAATGAATAATATAGATTTGTTTGCTCAAATTAATATCATTTTTATTGGTTTCCTTTTCATTGCTTTCTCTTTCACCAGTACAAAAGGACTCTTGCTAAAAAATCATAACCTTGTACATGCATATGGTGAATGACGTGTGCAGTAGAGAAAAAAGAGATGGTGAACTTTCCCCTTTAAGGTCGTTTAGCACTGACTTACATTAGTTTATTTATGTTTAACTAAGTTTTTGAACACTGTGACAATTTACAGTATTTCAAATTCTTACTCTGTAACTAAATATTCACATGTATGTATATATTTATACATAATCACAATATACACACAATAATATCCACACCTAAAACAAACCTAAACCACACCTAAATCAAACCTAGACCACACTAAACCAATCCTAAACCAAACTTAACAACACCTAAACCAAACCTAAACTTCACCTAAACCAACGCTAAACCACACCTAAACCACAACTAAACTAAACCTGAACATCACCCAAACCCCACCTAAACCATACCTAAACCACACCTGAACAACACCTAAACCACACCTAAAGCAAACCAAACCTAAACCACACCTAAAAAACACCTACACCAAACCTAAACCAAACCTAAAACACACCTACACCAAACCTAAACCACACCTAAACCAACCCTAAACCACACTTAAACCAAACCTAAACTGAACCTAAACCAAATCTAAACCACACCTAAAGAACGCCTAAACCAAACTTAAACCATACCTAAACCAAACCTAAACAACACCTTAACAACACCTAAACCAAACCTAAATTGAACCTAAACCGAACCTAAACCACACCTAAACCAAACCTAAACCACACCTAAACCAAACATAAGCCATGCCTAAACCACACCTAAACCAAACCTAAACCATACCTAAACAGCACTTAAACCACACCTAAGCCACACCTAAACCAAACCTAACACAATCTTAAACCACATCTAAACCACACCTAAACAACACCTAAACCAAGCCTAAACCACACCTAATGAGCAGAGGGCTGTAACTGGTGCCTCATGAGCACAGGGCTGTAACTGGGTCTCAGGAGCACAGAACTGTAACTGGTGCCTCAAAAGCGTGATTGGTGCCTCAGGGGCACATGGCTGTAACTGGTGCCTCAGAAGCACATGGTTGTAACTGGTGCCTCAGGAGAACAGGGCTGTACCTGATGCCTCAGGAGCACAGGGCTTTAACAGATGCCTGAGGAGCACAGAGCTGTGACAGGGAGATGGACTCTGGTGCTGACTGGAGCACAAGACAGGACTCTTGCCCAGTGGGCCCATGCTGGATAACAAGGCAGGACTCTGGCACTGACTGGAGCACAAGACAGGACTCTGGTACAGTGATGCCAGCAGGAGCACTAGGCAGTACTCTGGCCCAGGCTAGAGAACAAGGCAGGACTCTAGCCCAGGCTGGAGAACAAGGCAGGACTCTGGCACTGTCTGGAGCATAAGGCAAAACTCTGGCACTGGCTGGACCACAAAGCAGGACTCTGGCACTGGCTAAAGAACAAGACAGGGCTCTGGTACTGTGGTGCCAACAGGAACACTATGCAGGACTCTGGTGCTGGCTGGAGCACAAGACAGAATACTTGGCATATATTAAAACCAGCAGAATGTAGAATATTCAGATATAGCCAGGGTATGGCCAAATGGGCAGAAACAGTTCAAAATCAGCAGGAAAATAGGCCAATTCAGAAATAGTACATACAAATGACAAAACAAATGGAAGATCCAGGGTATAACCAAGATCCAGGCAGAAGTCACAATCAGAATTCAAGTACATTAACAAGAAGTTTCTAATCAGCTGGCTGAGGTACAAATATAGAGGTAAACCCAATGTCAGAGTAGGTAGTGGCAAGTTAAGCAGGTTTGTATAGGTTGAGATAATTCCAGAATCACATACAGCTGGCAGGTAGGTAGTGCAAGTGAGCTGCCGAGAGGAAACAGAAAGTCTCTTGAAATTGTACAAGTGAAGTGCCTCCAGTGACTCAGAGAGAAAGTAATCGGATGGAACTGAGCCATAGACTGGTAACTGGAGGGAAGAGCTACACTGCCAGTTCCCCAAACTTGTAGTATTTTCTGGACACTGGTGTGACTTAAGTGATAACAGATATTGTTGTTGTGGTTAAATCAGAGCATGCACTAGATGTTGATGCTCATGCACTACTCTGTATACTGAGAAGACCATGGCCTCTATTTATCAAGCTGTCAACCGCAAATACGCTGGAATTCCGCAGCGTATTTGGGGTGGGCCTGATTCGCCGTAGTTATGAAACCCTACAGACTGGCAAAGTAGAATTTAGTGACGTAACATACGATCCGCCGGACTCAGTCCAACACAGATTGATGGTTACGTCATTGCAGATGTTCCGAATGCAGGTTCGGCACAATCTGACTACTTTTGCTAGTTATCAAAGAACTAGCAGGTACGCTCGGCACTATTCCGGCCCAGTGTACCTGGTTTTCAATCCACCACCCTGGAGGCCACGGATACCATAGGAATCAATGGGAGTCTGACAGCAGCGAAAGTTCATGTTCGCTGCTGCCCGATATCCCATTGATTCCTATGGTAAATATCTACACCTAACACCCTAACATGTACCCTGAGGCTAAACACCCCTAATCTGCCCCCCCTACACCGCCACCACCTACATTATACTTATTAACCCCTAAACTGCCACTCCCGGACCCCGCCGCAACTAAATAAATTGTTTAACCCCTAAACCGCCGCTCCCGGAGCCCACCGCCACCTACATTATATTTATTAACCCCTAATCTGCCCCCTACACTGCCACCACTATATTAAATTTATTAACCCCTAAATCTAAGTCTAATTCTAACCCTAACACCCCCTAACTTAAATATAATTACAATAAATCTAAATAAATATTCCTATAATTAACTAAATTATTCCTATTTAAAACTAAATACTTACCTATAAAATAAACCCTAAGCTAGCTACAATATAACTAATAGTTACATTGTAGCTAGCTTAGGATTTATTTTTATTTTATAGGCAAGTTTGTATTTATTTTAACTAGGTAGAGTAGTTATTAAATAGTTATTAATTATTTAATAACTACCTAGCTAAAATAAATACAAATTTACCTGTATAATAAATCCTAACCTAAGTTACAATTACACCTAACACTACACTATAATTAAGTTAATTAAATAAATTAACTACAATGAAATACAATTAATTCAAATTAAATAAAATTAACTAACGTACAAACCCCCCCACTAAATTACAGAAAATAATAAAATAATTACAAGAATTTTAAACTAATTACACCTAATCTAATCCCCCTAATAAAAAAAGCCCCCCAAAATAATAAAAATCCCTACCCTATACTAAATTACAAATAGCCCTTAAAAGTGCTTTTTGCGGGGCATTGCCCCAAAGTAATCAGCTCTTTTACCTGTAAAAAAAATTACAATACCCCCCCAACATTACAACCCACCACCCACACACCCAACCCTACTCTAAAACACACCCAATCCCCCCTTAATAAAACCTAACACTAACCCCCTGAAGATCACCCTACCTTGAGATGTCTTCACCCAACCGGGCCGAAGTCCTCAACGAAGCCGGGCAGAAGTGGTGCTCCAGACGGATAGGATTCTATCAGCCAATCGGAATTAAGGTAGGAAAAATCCTATTGGCTGATGCAATCAGCCAATAGGATTGAAGTTCAATCCTATTGGCTGATCCAATCAGCCAATAGGATTGAGCTCGCATTCTATCGGCAGTTCCAATCAGCCAATAGAATGTGAGCTCAATCCTATTGGCTGATTGCATCAGCCAATAGGATTTGTCCTACCTTAATTCCGATTGGCTGATAGAATTCTATCAGCCAATCGAAATTGAAGGGACGCCATCTTGGATGACGTCATTTAAAGGAACCGTCATTCGTCGGGTAGTCGTCGGTCTGGATGGATGCTGCTCGTCAGATGTCTTCAAGATGGAGCCGCTCCTCATTGGATGGATGAAGATAGAAGATGCCGCCTGGATGAAGACTTCTGCCCATCTGGAGGACCTCTTCTGGCCGGCTTGGATGAAGACTTCTGCCCGTCTGGAGGACCACTTCTGCCCGGGTTCATTGAGGACTTCGGCCCGGTTGGGTGAAGACGTCTCAAGGTAGGGTGATCTTCAGGGGGTTAGTGTTAGGTATTATTAAGGGGGGATTGGGTGGGTTTTAGAGTAGGGTTGGGTGTGTGGGTGGTGGGTTGTAGTAATGTTGGGGGGGTATTGTAATTTTTTTTACAGGTAATAGAGCTGATTACTTTGGGGCAATGCCCCGCAAAAAGCCCTTTTAAGGGCTATTTGTAATTTAGTATAGGGTAGGGATTTTTATTATTTTGGTGGGCTTTTTTATTTTATTAGGGGGATTAGATTAGTTTAAAATTCTTGTAATTATTTTATTATTTTCTGTAATTTAGTGGGGGGTTTTTGTACTTTAGTTAATTTTATTTACTTTTAATTAATTGTATTTCATTGTAGTTAATTTATTTAATTAATTTAATTATAGTGTAGTGTTAGGTGTAACTTAGGTTAGGATTTATTTTACAGGTAAATTTGTATTTAGTTTAGCTAGGTAGTTATTAAATAGTTAATAACTATTTTGTAACTATTCTACCTAGTTAAAATAAATACAAACTTGCATGTAAAATAAAAATAAATCCTAAGCTAGCTACAATGTAACTATTAGTTATATTAGTTATATTGTAGCTAGCTTAGGGTTTATTTTATAGGCAAGTATTTCGTTTTAAATAGGAATAATTTAGTTAATTATAGGAATATTTATTTAGATGTATTTAAATTATATTTAAGCTAGGGGGTGTTAGAGTTAGACTTAGATTTAGGGGTTAATAAATTTAATATAGTGGCTGCGGTGTAGGGGGGGGGCAGATTAGGGGTTAATAAATATAATGTAGGTGGCGGTGGGCTCCGGGAGCGGCGGTTTAGGGGTTAAACAATTTATTTAGTTGCGGCGGGGTCCGGGATCGGCAGGATAGGGGTTAATAAATATATGTAGGTGACGGCGGTATAGTGGGCGGCAGATTAGGGGTTAATAGGTATAATATAGGTGGCGGTGGGCTCCGTGAGCAGCGGTTTAGGGGTTAATACATTTATTAGAGTTGCGGCAGGGTCCAGGAGGGGCGGTTTAGGGGTTAATAACTTTATTTAGTTGCGGGGGGCTCCAGGAACGGCAGTTTAGGGGGTAAAACAGTATAGTATAGTGTGGGTGCTTAGTGACAGGGTAGCAAGAAAGCTGTGAAAAAGCCGAAGACCAGCGAGATCGATGACTGTTAGTTAACAACAGTCTGCTGCTCATCGCTCCGTACTTGGTGCACTGCTTTTTTGACAGCTTTTTTGATAATTTTGGAGAACGTATTCAGGTCCGTGGCAGCGATGTTAGGCGATCTTAGGCAAGCGTATTGGTGCCGGCGAATGCAAGAAAGTCGACGGCTTGATAAATAGAGGCCCATGTGCGCAGTAAGAGTGCTCATAGAACCTATTAGAACTGATACTAGAAGTATTTTGTAGTACAGATGGGTTGTCAAAATGCTTCTTGTAAGAGTAATTACAGGTTTTGTTTTAATCTCATTTTTGTTTTTTCTGGATGACATTTGTACTTCAAATATTTTTCCATCACTAGGGTGTATGAAACAATGGCCTAGACTCATAGATGTTCTTTAGACCACCAAGGGATCTTGTTGATCAGCCAAGATAATTTTAAACATTCATAGAGGCACTCTTCACCACCTACCTTTTCCAACCTATGTAGAGATGGCATTCCCACCATTAAGATATATACTGTAGTTGTGTTAAGTGCCATAATACATTATACGTCGTACATGAAATAAAAACCACTAGCAACACAGAAAAGCAATACTTACAACCACAACATTTGTAAAACAATGTTCTTTAATTGTAATAAGTATATTCACGTCTGCTTTGTATAGTGAAATAGTCTTGCTTGGCAGAATGAAATTTGTCTCACAGATGCGACCAACCAAAATCGTTCTGGAGTGTTTCAGGGCATGCTCTTGATTTTACACTAAAACTTCAATTTTACAAGCAAAATGTAAATAGTAAAATATCTCATCTTGCGGTTGTGTCTCATAGCTGACAAGGACCTCTCATTTTTTATTTTTCTTTCTTATTTTTTTTTAAACTTTTGTGAATTTGTTAGAGTGGACTGTTTTATAAAGGGTGTATTTTTTTTAGTTTTTATTAGTTTCTTTTGTTAGGTTTTGAATACTTTTTTATGAAGCTGGTATCTTTGATAGTGGAAGTTATTGTATGTGGTGTGAAGTTATCGGTTGCGAGAGAAAATCGGCTCCATTGATTTGAGTGGTGGGGACAAATCTTCAGGCTGCAAGGTACTAGCTTTACAGATTAATTGTATTAAATCAAGAGCAACTGTATCCCTGAAATCTACATTCATCTCCTCCAATCAAATGCAGACACTGGTGTCATGTGATTGTTACAAACTTGAAAATCATTTTATTATCAGGGACACAATGTTCTACCTAAAACCTTACTTATTGCATCATACATACCTTTTCATCTTAAGCTTCTATAAATAGTATTAAAGCTATAGGAGTAAATACTCCTCTTTATATGCATGCATTTATGTCCCTCCGCTTGTAAAGGAGGGTTTTGTGGGATTCTCTAGCTTGGCTAGAGAAGCTGAAATGTGAGATAGCTATTTATTAACATCATTAACAAATCAGGATTGTTTAACATTCTATAAACAGAGAAAGAACAATTGAATAAATTAGACTGTAGCAAAGAACTTGAAGATACAATACCTGCTGCTCATGGACAGATGAGTTTAAAGACGAGATAGACTTTAGGAATTGTATGTGAAGTTTTTTTTATTTACAGAGGGAGGTTAAGTCGGGGTATAAAAGTTTGATTTGCAGTGGTGAAGGGATGGTTAGGGATAATTGTGATGTGAGGTCCAGATCAGCCATTCAAAGTTATGGGGTTAGTTCAAAGCAGGTATTGTTGTGGTAGGAATGTTTGGGGCAGCCATTGTAAGTGATGACTGGGAGTAAACTGATATTACGGCTAATGCCAATGGAAGGTTCAGGTCAGCTATGATATAATACTGAGCTGGGGAAATCATGGTTAATAGCATTAAAGGGTGGCCGGGGCTATAGCATACTGTTAGTGTGTCTAAAGACCACTGCTCCATAACCCTGTCCACCTGCTCTGAGCAGGCGGACAGAGATTACCACAATTCAACCCGATCAAGTACGATCAGATTGATTGACACCCCCCTGCTGGCGGCCGATTGGCCACTAGTCTGCAGGGGGTGGCGTTGCACCAGCAGCTCTTGTGAGCTGCTGGTGCAATGCTGAATACGGAGAGCGTATTGTTCTCCGCATTCATCGATGTCTGTCGGACCTGATTCACACTGTCGGATCAGTTCCAACAGACATTTGATAAATAGGCCTCTGTGTGTGTGGAGGGGGAGTTGTAGTTACATTCTCCAGATCCTAGAGTAAGTGAGGTCTGTGAGTGCATTGACAGATCATTGTGTAACACTATATGGTATTACAAAGTAACAGTACTTAACTAAGGAGACAGACAGGTGTTAAAACTGCCACTCAGCAAACCATAAGTTATTGTAGTTTCCATGTACTCTTAAAGCACTTTATTTTTTATATACCTATATGAGCTTGTTGGGTATACCACTCCAAACCTATGGGGATTAAGGAGTTGACCCTCACCTTGAAGCTATAACAGCTGAATTTTTCCGGGAAGGCTTTCTGCATTTTTGAGGTCAGGCGCTGATGTTTGATAAGAAGGTCTGGCTTGTAAACGGCCATTTCATTTAAAGTTGTTCAGTGAGGATGAGGTTAGGCCTCTGTGCAGGTCACTTGATTTCCTCCCCACCAAACTCGCCAAACCATGTCTTCATGTGCATAGGGGCACGGTAATGCTGGAACAGGAAAGGGTCTTCCACACACTGCCACAAAGGTTGAAGCACCCAAATGTCTAAAATGTAACGTCCTGTAGCATTAATATGAACCTTCACTGGAACTAAGGGGCCAAGCACAAACCCTGAAAAATAGCCCCAGACTATTGTCCCTCCTCCACCAATCCTTACAGTAGGCACTATGCATGTCAGTAGGTAGTGTTCTCCTGGCATCTGCCACACCCAGATTCTTCCATCAGACTGTCAGATAGTGAAGTGGGATTCATCCCTCCAGAGAACACATTTCTACTGCTCCAGAGTCAAGAGACAAAGCACTTTACACCACCACTTCAGCCGATGCCTTGCACATGTTGATATGAGTCGCGTGAAAAGCTGCTCAGCTATGGAAATCCACAGTTCTTGAGCTGGTGTTTTTTCCAGAGACAGTTTGGGACTTTGTAGTGAGTGATGCACCAGATGATAGATTTTTATGGGCTATGTGCTTCATCCCTCGGCAGCCCTGATCTGTGAGTTTGCATGGTCTAGTACTTTACCACTTTGTGGCTGGGCTGTTGTTGCTCATGGATGCTTCTACTTCATAATAATAGCACTTACATTTGACTGGGGTAGATCTAGTAGGGCAGAAATTTCAAGAAGTAACTTGTGGCAAAGAAGGCATCCGATAACAGTGCTATTAAAGTCACTGCCCTCTTCAGTATGACCCATTGTACTGCCAATGTTTGTCTATAGAGATTTCATGGCTATGTGCTGGACTTTAAGCACATGTTTGCAATGGGTGTGCCTTAAACACTTGAACTCAATAATTAGTAGGGGGTCACATTTGGCCATATAGTGTATCATGGAATTGTCTAATCTGCTTGATGGAGGTCATGAGTCTCTGTGCTGTGAATTGCATGTGATTATAGAAACGTTAGCACACTTTTGCTCTGACTACTGCTGGCATATAGCTGGTGATGGCCTTTTGTGATTGGCTGTCATGGAGTGTGCTAGCCAGTTCCAGCAGTTCTTCTTCTATTACTCTCCTTTAATGCACACGCCCTGTTCAGAGTGCTTATGAGACAGCACACAGTGCCTAGGGAAACAGCATGATTACATCATTAAGGTAGGGCCTTCAGGACCAATGATCTGTTCTAAGTCCTGATGGTAGTATGTGGTTTACAGAGGGTTTGGCTTGCAGTATGGCTCTTTTCTGAGTTCTGATGTGAGTACAGGGCTTATAAATTGTTTGCAGGGAAAGGGGTCTGACCTGAGATCTGATGTAAATATGTGGCTGACAGAGGGACATTCATATCTTCTCTGAGCCCACATGTCAGTATGAGGCTTATAAAAGGGGTTACAGGGCCACCTTCTAGATCAGACATCTGAGTTTGACCTAAAGTCTGATATAGGTTTGGTGCTGACAAAAAGGTTGCAGTGCTCTTTGGGTCTTATCTGAGGTGTGATGTTAGTGTGGGCTGCAGGCCTATTTTACTCTGACCTGAGGTCTGCTATGTTATGCGGCTTATAAAGGGGTTGCAAGGCTATTTACTGACCAGAGGTCACATGAGACAGTTTGGCCACATGGTCAGTCTGATCTGAGATCCATGTAGGTATGTGCCTGAAACAGGAAATGCATGTCTATTTTGACTCTGATTTGGGGTATGGTGCTTATAGAGGGATTGCAGGTCCAGAAGATTCATATGAGCTCTTATTTTAGTGTGTGGTTGGCAAGGGCTGAGGGGCCAAGCATCTTATCTGAGTTCCAATGATGTCACCACTTTCCTACGGTTTTATCTGAGGTGTAAACATTTCATCACCCACCTCTCCATCTGGTGAACATACATTATATTGTCCCTCAGTCACCTATACCAGCCAGGAAGCTGTGTAAATTTGCATGTGCCTATTTTTTTTTTTTTAAATAGATTTGTTAAGCTTATTTAGGGGTTTGAGAGATATTGGGTAGTTCTTGTGATGACTTGTATGTCTCTGTTTCTAGAGGTGTTGGGGAATTTTATAGGTTGTGTGGAGTTATTTTGGTTTCTGGGGTTACTTTAATATCATGAAGCCTAAAAAGTATCCCATGTTTTCATAAAATACAAATTTAAAAAAATTGAAACACTAATGTGGAAATACATTTATTGTCACAGTGGTTTATTACCAGAAACGTACAGGAGGATTTATTATTAAACACAAACATAATATCCATAAATACATTACAAAATATATTTAAATGGTTTGGAAAAGTTGGTATATCTCTTAGTGAATGAGCCATGTTTAAAAGACAGAAGGATGATATATTAATATGAAGACGCTTTCCAAAAAGTGTTTCCAGAAGTAGATGTAGGTTAGCTAGTCTCCCATCTTTACCGGCGATCCTGTGATATACATAGAATAGAAAACAATAGTAACTTAGGGTTCTCTATACCTTACCTAAACTTGCAGAGAGTCATACAAACATATAAACTAATGCATTGTGGTCTCTCTGGCAGTCACATGGCCGGGATGGTTACTTGGTTAGAGGGTGTTGGGTAGATTAAATTATGAGCATATGCATAATTTATCAAAGGTATCAAAAGTAATCAGTTCAAAGGTGTACAGTTAAGATGTGGTTATTTCTTATTTGGGTACTATAGAGAGTGCTGCCAGTCACTATGCAAGTATCAAAGAAATTTTCTCAAGATAAAGTTAGTGTGTATCACTGTGCATATACATGTTTGTATGTATCACTATGCACAAATGTGTCACTGTGTGTGTATGTCTGTGTGTATATGTGACTGTGTATGCTTATGTATGTGTGTGCATATGTAACTGTGTGTGTATGTGTATATGTAACTGTGTGTGTATGTGTATGCATATGTAACTGTGTGTGTTTATGTATGTGTGTGCATATGTAACTGTGTGTGTATGTGTATATGTAAATGTGTGTGTATGTGTATGCATAAGTAACTGTGTGTGTATATGTACCTGTGTGTGTTTATGTATGTGTGTGCATATGTAACTGTGTGTGTATGTGTATATGTAACTGTGTGTGTATGTGTGTGCATATGTAACTGTGTGTGTATGTGTGTGTATGTATGTGTGTATATGTTACTGTGTGTGTTTATGTATGTGTGTGTATATGTAACTGTGTGTATGTGTGTGTATAGGTCACTATGCATCACTGGGTGTGAAAATGTATGTTTGCATCACTATGTGTGTGTTTTACTGTGCGTGTCCCTCTGTGTGTCCATATGTGTATGTGTGAACAAGTATCACTGTGTGTGGATATGTGTGTATGTTTATGTTTCTCTATGTGCTTGTATATATGTCACTGCATATGTGCAGATACTGTATGTTTCACGTGCTTGTGTGTATGTATGTGTGTGTATATGTAACTGTGTGTGTGTATATATGTAACTGTGTGTGTACGTATGTATGTGTGTGTATATGTAAATGTGTGTTTGTATGTATGTGTGTGTATATGTTACTGTGTGTATGTATGTGTGTGTATATGAAACTGTGTGTGTATGTATATGTAACTGTGTGTGTATGTATGGGTGTGTATATGTAACTGTGTGTGTGTATGTGTGTCTATATTTGTAACTGTGTGTGTACGTATGTATGTGTGTGTATATGTAAATGTGTCTTTGTATGTATGTGTGTGTATATGTATATGTTTGTATATGTAACTGTGTGTGTATGTATATGTAACTGTGTGTGTATGTATGGGTGTGTATATGTAACTGTGTGTGTGTGTGTGTATGTGTGTCTATATATGTAACTGTATGTGTGTATGTATGTGTTTATATATGTAACTGTGTGTGTGTGTGTATGTATGTGTATATATGTAACTGTGTGTGTACGTATGTGTGTATATATGTAACTGTGTGTGTATGTATGTGTGTGCATATGTATATGTGTGTTTGTATGTATGTGTGTGTATATGTAACTGTGTGTTTCTGTATGTGTGTATATATGCAACTGTGTGTGTATGTATGTGTGTGCATATGTATCTGTGTGTTTGTATGTATGTGTGTATATGTAGCTATGTGTGTATGTATATGTGTGTGTATATGTAACTGTGTGTTTGTGTGTGTATGTATGTGTATATGTTACTGTGTGTGTATTGTGTATGTATGTATGTGCATATATGTAACTGTGTGTATGTATGTCTGTGTATATGAAAACTGTGTGTGTGTGTAGTGTATTGTGTGTGTATATATGTAACTGTGTGTGTATGTGTGTGAATATATGTAACTGTGTGTGTATGTGTGTGAATATATGTAACTGTGTGTGTATGTGTGTGAATATATGTAACTGTGTGTGTATGTATGTATGTATGCGTGTGTGTGTGTGTGTGAGAGAGAGAGAAAGATAAACAGTTATACAGTGAGACAGTAGAAAAAAGGAAGAGGTAGAGGTTTTGAATAATAAGAGAAAAAGAATAAGAAATAGAATAATACATATAACTATGAAAAAAATGACGACCAGCAACGGTATTTGACTTATATTATTGCAATCCCATAGTGTTTTTTAATAACATTTCCAAATAAACTGGTTGGAATGAATACATTTGGCAAATTTACTGGAGTTGTAGTGCAAGCCATACTGTGATACTGATCTTATTTAATGATATTACTATTTTATTGTGTAAATGTACAAGATTTTCGGGCATCTGCTTCTTTTCTTTAGGTACAATACAAACTTAAGGGAGAATCATTATACTGACTTAAAGCATTAAAATACAGTTTTAATATAGTTTTATTATTTTATAATCACAGAAGTGTTTACCATGTTAAGGACTTACTAAATTGTAGCCTTATCATTTTGCTTATATTTATCATACAGAGCAAATGAGAGAAGATGTTAGCTGAACTTATGTTATGAATATATTTCAGAACCCTGGACAGCTCCAGCTTCAAGTAATTATCAGCTGTTTCTAAACCTTCCCTGACATAAAATCTGATTTTTCTTTAGTGAACATAAACAAGCTGATTCATTCTTTATTGTGTCTTCAGTTGTGAATCACAAAAAAACTACTTTCAAAGATTTGTGTAAAACTATGTTCCATAATAAACTGACTGAAAGCACCTTAGCTGCTAGAGAGGGGATGCAATGCTCTGCTTAATACAAATCAGTAAGAAGATAGATTAGGTTCCAATATGCACAATTTTCTTTCTATTCTGATCCAAAAATAACAAAAATGATACTCACCATAAATTAACTAAATCATTTCATTTAATATATCCTGAATGATACACATTGCATTCTATATGCAGATAGCTCATATTGTGATTAATATGTTGGAATCATAATATAATAATCATAATACTGGAATCACAATATCTATCCAAATGGCATAACACTGATTTAAATTTCAAAATGAGTAGGTGTCACTGTTTGATAATACTAATTCTTGCCTTCTCAAATATTATGTAGGACATCACCTAATGAGTAAGTAATAGTTATATATCTGATTGGGCAGAATAGGCTAATTAGGATCAGGAAATTACAATTTAAACTTGAACCTACATTTGTTAAGTTGCAATACTTACTTATCTAATTAGCACCCAAGACCACTCAAGGAACCGATCCTGTCTAGTTTCATCCCAAAGCAACCTCTGCTATACCCCTTTTTGCTCCTCATTCTATATCTCCTTGATGATCCCAATGGGTCATTCAATAGCTGCTGGAGACTGATATCAGCATGCTGGGCACCATCTGGTTGATCCATATTGTTTGTGGCCCACTGGAGATCAGAATCTTGCTGATTCAATGAGTCAGAAGGTACCAGCTCCCCTCTTTCATGGTCAATTTCTTCTGAGCCAAATGAGCGTTCAAAATTGTCTTCTAGTAATCGTGATAGACTCTGGAAAACATGTAGTTATTTAGTTAGGGATGGAAGCAGTTCATTAACTAGATACAATGTAACTATGGGAGCAATTACTGTAAAAGTTCCATTAACTTATTGTGATAATCAGAGCTACGGTTATGCACTTGTGTGTGGTAGAGAAGTCACTGTCATCTTGACTCCAAATAACCATAAAATTAATAGGACAGAAAAAAACCTTTGTGAGGAATTTACATATTATATATTACACATTTACGTACCACATAAAAAATAATAATAAAAAAATCTCTATCCTATGCTATAGAGAAAACTATTCGATAGTGATGAAGTGGCAAATGTGCTAAAGGAAGAAGAAAGAGGTGATTGTGGAAGAGTAACATTTAATATATATAAAAAATATAATAACTAAAAAGTAATTTATATTCTTGGAAAATGAGCCTTTTAAAAAAACATTTGCAAACACAGTAATTATGTTATTACATGTATGCAGGATACTGCTCAGAACACAATTATATCTAGCTGAGTAATGGGTTCAGCATTTATAATGTTTAATTTCTAGCATAGGAATTTAGACTATGAAGTCTCGGCACTTACCTGCAGGCTGGATATTGGTTTGGATATGACTTGCTCATTACACAAGAGAAGAATCAGGACAAATCCAATGCAGGCTATGCCCCTGCAAGTCATCTTTCTGCTTCAGTCTTAGGAATAGCTGTTATTGCTTTTCTGTGGCTGTGACATTTCTCTTTCCTACAAATCCAAGGTCTATTTATCTCCTGCCCCACTGGTGATGCCAGCCCACTTACACATCATGGATTGGTTGGGCACAATTTAGACAAATTGGCTTGACAATCATATAAAATAATTGTGTATCAGCTACTTATAACATATTGATATTGCAAAAGAGTAATGTTAGGAATATTTCTGAATATAAAGACACTGCTTCTTTGCCTTACATTAAAATACACCTATTATATTGGGTTTAGCATTTTACTATTTCAACTGAGATGTAAATTTGTTTTTACAAAGATTAGGAACTAAGGCAGAAGCAGAAGCTTTGCTAGATTGATATAAGATCAGATAGGGAAAGAGTAGAGAGGAACAGGGCTTATTATAGAGTAAGAATGTTTAATAGAGGGCAAAGAGTGATGGAATGGCAACATATTTATTTAAATACTCATTTAATAACACTTCTTTTTGTATCAATCCTAAATCTCCTTATCTTCCCCTTTCCTTACTTTATCATTTTCCTCTGTTTTTCTGGATACCTTGTGTTCTCTTACAAGTTGGGTCATGTGCAGTGGTTTAATCCCTGCTACAGAGGGCAGTAATACTAGGTGACCATTCAGTTCCTTAGATAAGTAGAAGTACGTGTAGTGATCTGTACAGGGCAAAATCATTATACACAGTGAGCAGCTGCCTGCTGGTACCATCACTGGTCAGATTGCAGAGTAATGTACAGAGGCGTAACTAGAATTCACAGGGCCCAGGTGCAATAATCTACAGCTCCTTTGTGATAGCACATGTGGCCCTGGGTGGGCAGGACTACAGCTCCTCTGTGATAGCACATGTGGCCCTGGGTGGGCAGGACTACAGCTCCTCTTTGATATCACATGTGGCCCTGGCTGGGCAGGACTACAGCTCCTCTGTGATAGCACATGTGGCCCTGGGTGGGCAGGACTACAGCTCCTCTTTGATAGCACATGTGGCCCTGGGTGGGCAGGACTACAGCTCCTCTGTGATAGCACATGTGGTCCTGGGTGGGCAGGACTACAGCTCCTCTTTGATAGCACATGTGGGTCTGGGTGGGCAGGACTGCAGCTCCTCTGTGATAGCACATGTGGGTCTGGGTGGGCAGGACTGCAGCTCCTCTGTGATAAAACATGTGGCCCTGGGTGGACAGGACTGCAGCTCCTCTGTGATAGCACATGTGGGTCTGGGTGGGCAGGACTGCAGCTCCTCTGTGATAGCACATGTGGGTCTGGGTGGGCAGGACTGCAGCTCCTCTGTGATAAAACATGTGGCCCTGGGTGGACAGGACTGCAGCTCCTCTGTGATAGCACATTTGGTCTGGGTGGGCAGGACTGCAGCTCCTCTGTGATAGCACATGTGGCCCTGGGTGGACAGGACAGCAGCTCCTCTGTGATAGCACACGTGGCTCTGGGCAGGCAGGACTACAGCTCCTCTGTGATAGCACATGTGGTCCTGGGTGGGCAGGACAACAGCTCCTCTTTGATAGCACATATGGCCCTGGGTGGGCAGGACTACAGCTCCTCTGTGATAGCACATGTGGCCCTGGGTGGGCAGGACTACAGCTCCTCTTTGATAGCACATGTGGCCCTGGGTGGCCAAGACTGCAGCTCCTCTGTGATAGCACATGTGGGTCTGGGTGGGCAGGACTGCAGCTCCTCCGTGATAGCACATGTGGGTCTGGGTGGGCAGGACTGCAGCTCCTCTGTGATAAAACATGTGGCCCTGGGTGGACAGGACTGCAGCTCCTCTGTGATAGCACATGTGGCCCTGGGTGGACAGGACTACAGCTCCTCTGTGATAGCACATGTGGCCCTGGGTGGACAGGACAGCAGCTCCTCTGTGATAGCACACGTGGCTCTGGGCAGGCAGGACTACAGCTCCTCTGTGATAGCACATGTGGCCCTGGGCAGGCAGGACTAGAGCTTCTTCAATGATAGCACATGTGGCCCTGGGTGGACAGGACTGCAGCTCCTCTGTGATAGCACACGTGGCCCTGGGTGGACAGGACAGCAGCTCCTCTGTGATAGCACACGTGGCTCTGGGCAGGCAGGACTAGAGCTTCTTCAATGATAGCACATGTATTTTAAAATGACAGCTCTATATTAATTCCTTCAAAACCTTATTGACCCCATATGAACATGTTTGGGGAATGAGTTTCCTTAAGTACCTGCATGGGATCTTAGGCTTCAAAGTATCTTATCTTACCTAATCTATTGTAAAAGCAGAGGATAAACGTGCTCATCAACTCAACATAATACATGTGAATAAGCCTGGGTACAAAATACTGGCCTGTTCATGATAAGAACATAGAAAATAGATATGCACTGTATATATTAAAAAAGTGAAGTGTATTGGGTCATTTACAAATACGAAAAAAGCTGTAAAGCTGATTAACACTGAATATCCACAGACATATAATCCTCACCCTTTTAAAATAAACCGACCCAAATGATGGTGCACCCAACTCTCATCTATTTGACGTTTACTATACTACTCTGTTAGCATTTATCATTACACAAGCAATTCTTGTGAACTGCTTGTGCAATACCGCCCCCTGCAGATTTGAGGCCAATCAGCCGCTAGCAGGGGGTGTCAATCAGCCGATCGTATAGGATCGGGCAGATTGATGCCCGCGGAATCAGAGCAGGCGGACAAGTTATGGAGCAGCGGTCTTGAAGGCTCACGCAGAAACAGGGGCATCAAGCTCCAATCAGAGCTTTATAATTCAGCCCCATAGTTAGATACTTTATTAAGAATAAAATATGTTGTTACAGGTTTTCATCTACCTAACTGCAAAGGGCTCCAATACACTTTTTATAAATATATACTATGTATGTATGTATATATATATATATACAGGTATATATATATATAATATATATATATATATATATGTCTTTATGTGGTTGCATATGTATTTATGTGTTTATATGTCTATATATGTCTGTAAATACATATATACAAATAAATACATATATATATAAATATATACTGTGTATGCATGTATGTATATATATATATATGTGTCTTTATGTGGGTGCATATGTATTTATATGTTTATATGTCTATATATGTCTGTAAATACATATATACAAATAAATACATATATATATAAATATATACTGTGTATGCATGTATGTATATATATATAATATACAAATAAATACATATATATATATATATATAAATATATATACAAAACACGAGTGGGGTCAGCACTCTCAGGCCGGACCGGATACACATCCTATGACCCTGCAACATGCACAGCCCTGGGTGCAAACCAGCACTCCCAGGAAGCTGCACTGTCACTAGAGCCACATGCAGTTAACCCCAGACAGGCCTGGATGCAAGGCCGAAACAGGGAAAATTACAAAAAAAATATTACATTAATATAACACACAGAAAAAGTCCAGCACTCACTTACAAGCTCTCAACTAAGATAAAAAGCAGCAATGGAAGAATTAGTTACCGCATCTGGCCAAATGGGAAAAGCCCAGGTACCTCGTCAAGGTCTCTTCCAAAAAAACCTGGGTCCCTAAACAGCCACACAATGCAGGCTCACAATCAAACAACTGTGAAAAAAAGCAACTGTGCACAGGCTTATGTAATCTCCCCAAAGATATACAAAACACGGGTGGTGTCAGCACTCTCAGGCCGGACCGGGTACATATCCTATGACCCTGCAACATGCACAGCCCTGGGTGCAAACCAGCCCTCTCAGGAAGCTGCACTGTCACCAGAGCCACAGGCAGTTAACCCCAGATTGCACTTTTTCTGTGTGTTATATAAACATATATATATATATATATATATATATAATAATATATATACACAAGCATTTGTATGTATCTGTGTGTTAAAGCCCTTTGCCTGCTTTTTTCTAACACCTGAGACCTCATATCTTTGAGCACTTATAACTTTTTTGTGCAATTTTTTTAAAAATATGATTAGTATTAAACAGTGTTATTATGAGTGTAGCTATACTTTGTAATGTATTTTTAATGTGTTTTGTGATACTTTTTTATTTTGCGTCTGAGGACGCAATATTAATTCTAGCGTAAATCGTGAGCACAATCACGTTTACTTTCAACTTGTAATACGAGTGGAAAACCCAATGCTTGCAATCAACTGCAATATATAGCCCTTATTGCTTGCGTTTAACTGTTAGCGCTCCACTTGTAATCTGTCCCTAAAACAATAAAATTGAACAATTGACAACAACAAATTCCCAAACTCTTCTCCTGCTCACACTTGGGACACTAGAAGTGCTGATTGCATACTCCCGAACTGTCCCTATTTTCGCGGGACAGCCCCGATTTTAGGAGTCTGTCCGGCTGTCCCGGGTTGCTAGCCATCTGTCCCGCATTGCCCCATGCATTAAAAAAATATAATATATATTTTTTTTTAATTCTATTGGGCACATACTCAGAAGCAGCTGGCTTTTCTCTCCCAGGGTTATATACCTGTTAGATGCCTTGTGGAAAAGTAATGGTGTGTGGGTTAAGCAGGGGTAGGAAGGCTGTATACCCTCTGACCTCAGGCAATGGTGACCTATAACCCCTGGTAGTGATGACGTCTACCCCTCGTGATAATACTAGCATGCCTTCAGTTTTATATACGATGAGCAGTGCTAACACCAGGGTAACGAACTGTGGCAGCCTCAGACTACCAGCTAATGTGCTTGCCAACCCCAGGGCCCCATACAAAGAGTTACAGATACCCATATATGATGTAGTGTGTGTGTGTCTATCTGTATCTATAAGTGTGTATGTGTGTGTATCTGCATGTATAAGTGTATGCTGTGTAGTGTGTATCTGTATGTATAAGTGTAAGCTGTGTACTGTGTGTATATATGCATGTATAAGTGTATGCTATGTAGTGTGGGTGTGTGTATCTGCATGTATAAGTGTATGCTGTGTAGTGTGTATCTGTATGTATAAGTGTAAGCTGTGCAGTGTGTGTGTATCTGCATGTATAAGTGTATGCTATGTAGTGTGTGTCTGCATGTATAAATGTAAGCTATGTAGTGTGTGTATCTGCATGTATAAGTGTATGCTATGAAGTGTGTGTATCTGCATGTATAAGTGTATACTATGTAGTGTGTGTATCTGCATGTGTAAGTGTATACTATGTAGTGTGTGTGTGTGTATCTGCATGCATAAGTTTAAGCTATGTAGTGTATGTGTGTATCTATATGTGTAAATTTATGCTATGTAGTGTGTGTGTGTGTGTATCTGCATGTATAAGTGTATGCTATGTAGTGTGTGTCTGCATGTGTAAGTGTATGCAATGTAGTGTGTGTGTATCTGCATATGTATGTGTGTGTATCTGCATATGTATGTGTGTGTATCTGTATTTATAAGTGGGTGTCTGCATGTATAAGTGTATGCTATGTAGTGTGTGTATCTGCATGTATAAGTGTATGCTATGAAGTGTGTGTATCTGCATGTATAAGTGTATACTATGTAATGTGTGTGTATCTGCATGTGTAAGTGTATACTATGTAGTGTGTGTGTGTGTATCTGCATGCATAAGTTTAAGCTATGTAGTGTGTGTGTATCTATATGTGTAAGTGTATGCTATGTAGTGTGTGTGTGTGTATCTGCATGTATAAGTGTATGCTATGTAGTGTGTATATGCATGTGTAAGTTTATGCAATGTAGTGTGTGTATATGCATATGTAAGTGTATTCTATGTAGTGTGTGTGTGTATCTGCATGTATAAGTGTAAGCTATGTAGTGTGTGTGTGTATCTGCATATGTAAGTGTATTCTATGTAGTGTGTGTGTGTATCTGCATATGTAAGTGTATTCTATGTAGTGTGTGTGTATCTGCATATGTAAGTGTATTCTATGTAGTGTGTGTGTATCGGCATATGTAAGTGTATTCTATGTAGTGTGTGTGTGTATCTGCATATGTAAGTGTATGCTATGTAGTGTGTGTGTGTATCTGCATATGTAAGTGTATTCTATGTAGTGTGTGTGTGTATCTGCATATGTAAGTGTATTCTATGTAGTGTGTGTGTATCTGCATATGTAAGTGTATGCTATGTAGTGTGTGTGTATCTGCATGTGTAAGTGTATGCTATGTAGTGTGTGTATCTGCATGTATAAGTGTATGCTATGTAGTGTGTGTATCTGCATATGTAAGTGTATGCTATGTAGTGTGTGTCTGCATGTGTAAGTGTATGCATTGTAGTGTGTGTTTGTATCTGCATATGTAAGTGTATGCTATGTAGTGTGTTATTGTGCATTTTTGCTGACTTTAAAGGCCAGAATCTAGAATATTAATGAGAAATACATAGACCAGTTTTAAAGAATCTATTATTAAATGTCCAATTAAGATAAAAATATTTAGCACTGTCTCTGCAAAGGTTAATTAAATACAGAGCTCACATTTTGCTGCCTAAGAGTAGTAAAAGATATGACTTTATTTAGAATTTTATTTATATTACTTTGGTCTTATGATTTTTTTAAGCCCCGCCCCTGCTCCTGCCCACCACATTTCAAATTGTTGTCCCTCTTTTGAATTTTGAAATGTTGGGAGGTATGTGATTGTGGTGTATAAATTTGGTGAATTGCTGTTGATAAATATTACAAGTTACATAGGCTTACACATGATGTAATCATTAAATCAGACTATGATTTTCTTAGCTATTCTCCAGAATTTATAAATATTTTGCATTTTAAATTAAAATGTACGTAGCCAAAATTACAAAATAGCACTGAGTATTTATATATCAGAATAGCTATTGGCCCCAATTTATCAAGGTCTGTCGGACCTGATCCGACAGTGCGGATCAGGTCCGACAGACCTCGCTGAATACGGCGAGCAATACGCTCGCCGTATTCAGCATTGCACCAGCAGCTCACAAGAGCTGCTGGTGCAACGCCGCCCCCTGCAGACTCGCGGCCAATAGGCCGCCAGCAGGGGGGTGTCAATCAACCCGATCGGACTCGATCGGGTTGATTTCCGGCGATGTCTGTCCGCCTGCTCTGAGCAGGCGGACAGGTTATGCAGCAGCGGTCTTTGTGACCGCTGCTTCATAACTGCTGTTTCTGGCGAGCCTGCAGGCTCGCCAGAAACACGAGGCATCAAGCTCCATACGGAGCGTGATACATATGCCCCATTGTCTTCAACTGAAGAAATTAAAATTGTAATACATTTATAACAACAGAGGTAAACTAGAGATGTGCAAAAGCAGGACACAAGCTAAAATGACCAATATGGCTTCCTTATAATCAGCACTAGATCTCAGGTCGGTGCACTGCTTTTTTTATGCTTTACCTCTGCATATAAAGAAACAGTGCAATGGCAGCTTGCTTCTTGAATCGTCCCTCTCTCATCTCACTCGGAGTCACTTTCCTGCTACTGAGTGGCGTCCACAAGCGACACTGCCCCAACCCTACGAAACATGGCGCCACATGTGTCAAGGAGGATTCTACTTATCCCGAGTCCCTCCCCACTGCAAAACGGGCGGCGGATACTGCAGGGGCCAGTCACGGACACCAGTGTTCATGTACGGACACCTTGCCTATCCCTGTTTTAAACACTCACTTACTAGTGGTTAATGAGTTAGTAAATGCTTTTTACACAACTTAATTAAAGTATTCGAGTGTGTTTGTTAATTTTATACAGTTGGTTTGGGGCTTTAAAAAATGTAAATCCTATGCTTTTGTATACATAACACTATATATTGCAACTTCCCCCGATTCTCATATTTTTGCTCTAAGACACTTGCTTTGCAGCTCAGCAAAATCCTTAAGCAACATCTGGCGTGAAACATAATACACGGACTACGCCTGTGTGCATTTGATAAGCTTTGTAGTTTTTTTACAGCAGGGGGCAGATAGCACCACATAAATATATAACTAGAACATGATTTATTCATTAGCAAGTATAATGAACAAGTTCCCACTTGCATATCTTTATGTAATATACAGAAAACTATATACGTAAGGAGATTTTGTATGAGGATGAGTCACTGTACCTAAATATGCAGCCTATTAACATAGATGTGAATCCAGTGCACATTCTCATCTTATAGATAGATGAAGCCTGGCTCGTTAAAGGGACATAGTGGAGCCAATTTAAATGCTCTAATGTCTTATAGCATTGTATTATTACACCAAGGTGTCTTTATGTATTTAACCCCGGAAAAGAAATTTGTCATGTTGGAGTTGATAATCTTTTGTTTTATAATGATTTGCAATTTAAAGGGTCAGTTTACCCTAATTTTTTCTCCCCTTTAATTTGTTCCCAGTGATCCATTTTACTTTATAAATGGCAAACAAATGCATTGTTCCTCTCACGACACGTGCTAAAAGTAATGGCCAATAAAAGTTTCAGATCAAGAAGCTCATGTCAGTCAATCAAATATGTTGCGATTTTATATTGTAACCATGGTAACGATCGATACAATCCATATAAATATATAACTGTAGAAGCAGTTCTTCAGTCCTGCTTACAAGCGTAGCAAAATCAGTAGCGACTACAGACCAGCTGCTCCAGGTCAAAACTCCTCCCAAAACACCACAATATCCTATTACTTGTGCATTAGTTGTTTAAATCACCTGAGGGCCTATGCATATATTCGATAATAATGCAATCTCGTCACAAAATTCCAGACCGGCTCATATCCGTAAAAACAGCAAAACTTTATTTTAATCCAAAAAATCCATAAAATAAATGTAAGCGTGAATTAAAAGTAGCTAATTCAAAGGCATTAGATAAAAACAAACAAACACGGCACACTAGTGCCTCTGACGCATTTCAGGTTTCCCTGTAATCATAGTGTAACCAAACTACAGTTGCCTGTTGGCTTAAATAGCTCATTTACTTGCTGGAGTTTATTAAATTGTTTTTAAATCAATCCTTTAGTTTAATATCAGCATTTAAAATAGCTGATTTTGCCTATGGTATCCCTACCTATACTGATAGTTTCTGTACTTAAGTATAGGCTATAGAAAAGCTATGTAAACATATCCAGCAGAATAAATTACACTCCCAGTGGGACATAAGAGAAATAAGCCTCAAAATGTTAATTAATTGTCATACTCTCTAAGTATTGGGCTTTGGTAAACAAACAGAGATAATATAAAGAAGCATATTTGTGTATAGAAAGTGCTAAAAATAAGGAAATCTGATTTCTCCTCAAGCTCAACCCATTTAAAGGGGTCGTGTTCTCAAAGAACAAAAACAACTTTTTCGAGTTAGTGGAAACACATTAAGGGAAAAAAAAATAACAGTGCACTGTGCCTTTAACAACTGCCTATGAGCGGCTTTCAGTGTTGACACAATTCCAAACTGCCATTTTCAGTTTTCATTATTGTTAAAAAGATCCCTGAATTATCTGAAAAAGGGGCTGCCCCTGCGAGTAGCGAGATATCTCCTATTGATATTCATGGAGCTCGCTTGAAAGGGAATTTTTCTGTGTTAGGGGAAGTTAGCAGGGAGCAGGGGGCGTACTTTAAAAAATAAATCCTGCAGCCCATACAAATCATATTACGCTGTTTTCTGCGTATCTTACAATTGCCGATATTTTCTTATGCATATGTTTTTCTATTAGGGTATGAAGTATTTTGTCACAACCTCACCACTTTGCAAGAAAAAACTATCACCTAGATTACCAGTTTTGTGCTAAACAGGGTGCGTAAAGAACGCAATAAAATGAGCAGTACTTTCCATAGCAATGCCATTACAAGTTACTGAAAAAACTCCTTGTGCTGTGCGTTATGGTGCGTTAGACTCCATATCGCACAAAAGCCAAGGGCTGAGTTTACGTGCTCGTGCATGCTTTCCCCCATAGACATCAGTGGGGAGAAACTAACACCGGCGATTGCAGAATGGCATATCGCCGTAACGCAACCCCATTGATGTCTATGGGGGAAAGAAAGTTACGTTTAAACCTAACTCCCTAATATAAACCCATAATCTAAACACCCCTAATCTGCAGCCCCCGGTGGATTCAAATCAGCCAATAGGATGAGAGCTACTGAAATTCTATTGGCTGTTCAAAACAGCCAGTAGGATGAGAGCTACTGAAATTCTATTGACTGATTTGAACAGCCAATAGAGTGATAGCTACTGAAATCCTACTGGCTGTTCAAAATAGGCCAATAGGATTTCAATAGCTCTCATCCTATTGACTGTTTTGAACAGCTAATAGGATTTCAGTAGCTCTCATCCTATTGGCTGAAGTGAATTTGAAATATCAAATCAGCCAATAGGAATGCAAGGTACGCCATTTTTAAACAGGTACCTTGCATTCAAATATAGTGTACGGCAGTGATCGTATGAAGAGGACGCTCTGCACAGGATGTCATCGCCGGTCCTGGATAGCTCTGCTTCACGCAGCCAGGATGAAGATAGAAGACGCCCCTGCGATGGATGAAGATATCGCTGCCTGGATAAAGACTTCTCGCCGCCTTGATGAGGACTTCTCTCCGCCTGGATGGAGATGGATGTTCGAACTTCAGGAACCGTGAGTAGATATTCTGGGGTTAGTGTTAGTTTTTTTGCTTTTTTTTTTGGGGGGGGGTATTTTTTGTTTTAAGATTAGGGCTTTGGCCTTGTAAAACAGCTGAATGCCATTTTAAGGGCAGTAAAAGGGCTAGGGCAATGCCCATACAAATACCCCTTTAGGGGCAATGGGTAGCTTAGGTTTTTTTAGACTTAGGTTTTTTATTTTGGAGGTTGGTTGGGTGGGGGGTTTTACTGTTTGTATTTTTTTTCTAGGTAAAAGAGCTGTTTAACTTAGGGCAATGCCTTACAAAAGGCCCTTTTAAGGGCTATTGGTAGTTTATTATAGGTTAGGGGGTGTTTTTATTTTGGGGGGCTTTTTTATTTTTATAGGACTATTAGATTAGGTATAATTGTTTTTATTTTTGATAATTTTGTTTTTTATTTTTCGTAATTTAGTGTTTATTATTTTTTGTAATGTTAGATTTTTTTTATTTTTTTGTAGTATTAGGTTTTTTTAAATGTGTAATTTAGGTTTTTTTTAATTGGTATTTTTTAAAAATGTTATTAGAATAGTAATGTTAGGTTAATTTAAAGTTTAATGTTAGTTTTTTTATTTCACAGGTAAATTTTTATTTATTTTAAGATAGTAATATTGTAACTTTTAATTCAAAGTTAGGGGGTGTTAGGTTTAGGGGTTAATAGTTTAATTTAGTGTTTTGCGATGTGGGGTCCGGCAGTTGTGAACGATGTCGGGGAGCGGCGGATTAGGGGTTACTAGATTTATTTAGTGTTGGCGATGTGGGTGGGCGGTGGATTAGGGGTTAATAGGTTTTTTAAATAGTTGTGATGTGAGTGGGCAGCAGAATAGGGGTTAATAGGTTTAATATAGGGTTTGTGATGCGGGAGGGTGGCGGTTTAGGGGTCAATAGGTAGTTTATGGGTGTTACTGTATTTTGTAACATTTTAGTTATAAGTTTTGTGAAACATTTTTGTTTAGAAAAATCCATAACTACTGGTCTCAGATGGCAGAATGGCTCGTGTCAGTATAGGCTCTAACGCAAGCATTTTAGCCCGACCGCACAACCTGTAATATGGCGCTATGGAAAATCCTGCACTTAAACGTAATTTTTTTGAATGCGGAATGGACGTTGGGTTAAGGCTAAAATGCTTGCGTTACAGCCTATACTGCCGTGACTCTTAATTTGCATTACCGGCCACTCCAGTGCATTGGCCAATTTTTCAGCGTAACGCAAAACTCGTAATCTAGGCCTATTAGAATTGTAGGGCAGAAATGTTTAGAGAAATACGCTTTGAGAGACAATTTCATATACGCCTATGGAACACCCATGTTCAGCCCATTTTACGAAAAACAATTGTGCTTTGTATTTAAGTGATGTTTGCACATCCAGTTTACTTAAATTACAATTTACTCTGTGCATATTTAATATAATGTATTAATGTGTAATTTAAAAACAAATTTTAAATTTTTCATAAAATATGAACATTGGTGAACAATTTTGTTATAATTTTTGATGCACCTTAGCAATACAATTTTTTTTTGTAGTGTATATTTGTGGGAATGGTTAAATTATTAATTTTGTATGATGTTTAAATTACAATTTTCATTATGCACTTCTATAATGTACCCATATGAAAATGCAGTATATGCCCCTTAGCGGGACAACCTGTTTACAGGGTAAAAAGTGACTTTAGATATTTCCACCAGGAATATAGAAGTACTGGCAGCATTCTTATAGAATCTCACCGACCCAGAGACCTTTAGATAATTCCACCAGGGAAATAGAAGTACTGGCAGCCTTCTTATAGAGTCTCACCAGCCCAGAGACCTTTAGATAATTCCACCAGGGAAATAGAAGTACTGGCAGCATTCTTCTAGAATCTCACCAGCCGAGAGACCTTTAGATAATTCCACTAGGGAAATAGAAGTACTGGCAGCATTCTTATAGAGTCTCACCAGCCCAGTGACCTTTAGATAATTCCACCAGGGAAATAGAAGTACTGGCAGCCTTCTTATAGAGTCTCACCAGCCCAGAGACCTTTAGATAATTCCACCAGGGAAATAGAAGTACTGGTAGCATTCTTATAGAATCTCACAAGCCCAGAGACCTTTAGATAATTCCACCAGGAAATAGACGCACTGGCAGCATTCTTATAGAGTCTCACCAGCCCAGAGACCTTTAGATAATTCCACCATGGAAATAGAAGTACTGGCAGCATTCTTCTAGAATCTCACCAGCCCAGAGACCTTTAGATAATTCCACCAGGGAAATAGACGCACTGGCAGCATTCTTATAGAGTCTCACCAGCCCAGAGACCTTTAGATAATTCCACCATAGAAATAGAAGTACTGGCAGCATTCTTCTAGAATCTCACCAGCCCAGAGACCTTTAGATAATTCCACCAGGGAAATAGAAGTGCTGGCAGCATTCTTCTAGAATCTCACCGGCTCAGAGACCTTTAGATAATTCCACCAGGGAAATAGAAGTACTGACAGCATTCTTCTAGAATCTCACCAGCCCAGAGACCTTTAGATAATTCCACCAGGGAAATAAAAGTACTGGCAGCATTCTTCTAGAATCTCACCAGCCCTGAGACCTTTAGATAGTTCCACCAGGTAAATAGAAGTACTGGCAGCCTTCTTATAGAATCTCATCAGCCCAGAGACCTTTAGATAATTCCACCAGGGAAATAGAAGTACTGGCAGCCTTCTTATAGAATCTCATCAGCCCAGAGACCTTTAGATAATTCCACCAGGGAAATAGACGCACTGGCAGCATTCTTATAGAGTCTCACCAGCCCAGAGACCTTCAGATATTTCCACCAGGAATATAGAAGTACTGGCAGCATTCTTATAGAATCTCACCGACCCAGAGACCTTTAGATAATTCCACCAGGGAAATAGAAGTACTGGCAGCCTTCTTATAGAGTCTCACCAGCCCAGAGACCTTTAGATAATTCCACCAGGGAAATAGAAGTACTGGCAGCATTCTTCTAGAATCTCACCAGCCGAGAGACCTTTAGATAATTCCACTAGGGAAATAGAAGTACTGGCAGCATTCTTATAGAGTCTCACCAGCCCAGTGACCTTTAGATAATTCCACCAGGGAAATAGAAGTACTGGCAGCCTTCTTATAGAGTCTCACCAGCCCAGAGACCTTTAGATAATTCCACCAGGGAAATAGAAGTACTGGTAGCATTCTTATAGAATCTCACAAGCCCAGAGACCTTTAGATAATTCCACCAGGAAATAGACGCACTGGCAGCATTCTTATAGAGTCTCACCAGC
Source organism: Bombina bombina (assembly GCF_027579735.1). Classification (NCBI taxonomy): domain Eukaryota; kingdom Metazoa; phylum Chordata; class Amphibia; order Anura; family Bombinatoridae; genus Bombina; species Bombina bombina. The sequence goes on from NC_069506.1 coordinate 293,086,133, forward strand.
CCAGAGACCTTTAGATAATTCCACCATGGAAATAGAAGTACTGGCAGCATTCTTCTAGAATCTCACCAGCCCAGAGACCTTTAGATAATTCCACCAGGGAAATAGACGCACTGGCAGCATTCTTATAGAGTCTCACCAGCCCAGAGACCTTTAGATAATTCCACCATAGAAATAGAAGTACTGGCAGCATTCTTCTAGAATCTCACCAGCCCAGAGACCTTTAGATAATTCCACCAGGGAAATAGAAGTGCTGGCAGCATTCTTCTAGAATCTCACCGGCTCAGAGACCTTTAGATAATTCCACCAGGGAAATAGAAGTACTGACAGCATTCTTCTAGAATCTCACCAGCCCAGAGACCTTTAGATAATTCCACCAGGGAAATAAAAGTACTGGCAGCATTCTTCTAGAATCTCACCAGCCCTGAGACCTTTAGATAGTTCCACCAGGTAAATAGAAGTACTGGCAGCCTTCTTATAGAATCTCATCAGCCCAGAGACCTTTAGATAATTCCACCAGGGAAATAGAAGTACTGGCAGCCTTCTTATAGAATCTCATCAGCCCAGAGACCTTTAGATAATTCCACCAGGGAAATAGACGCACTGGCAGCATTCTTATAGAGTCTCACCAGCCCAGAGACCTTCAGATATTTCCACCAGGGAAATAGATGCACTGGCAGCATTCTTATAGAATCTCACCAGCCCAGAGACCTTTAGATAATTCCACCAGGGAAATAGAAGTACTGGCAGCATTCTTCTAGAATCTCACCGGCCCAGAGACCTTTAGATAATTCCACCAGGGAAATAGAAGTACTGGCAGCATTCTTATAGAGTCTCACCGGCCCAGAGACCTTTAGATAATTCCACCATGGAAATAGAAGTACTGACAGCTATCTTATAGTATCTCACCAGCCCAGAGACCTTTAGATAATCGGCGCCTAATTAGTTTTGCATTGTCTATTTATTATGCATTTATTGATGATGCTATTCTACTGTGTTTAGTGGCCCTTTAACATGTGCCAGTCCTGTTTTTCTGATCGCATTCCATATTCTCAATACATAATAATAAATTTATTGGGCCATTTTTTACTGTTTGAATTCCACAGCTAAAAAAACACAGAACAAAAATGTTCAACTTTTAGAAAGTTACACTGTTTTTTTGCAAGGGCAGAACACACTAAAATTACCCCCACCACTGGGTAACATTAGCTAACAGCCTCATCAAACATATGCAAACACTAAATACGCTGTCGGCATTTAACATTGCACAAGCATTTCTGGTGAAATGCTTGTGCAATGCCGCCCCCTGCACATTTCATGGCCAATCAGCCACTAGCAGGGGGTGTCAATAATCCCAATTGGATCGGATTGGAATGATTGCAGTCCGCCACCTTTAGAGGTTTCATGACCGCTGCTTCTTAACTTATGTTTCTAGCGAACCGGAAACATTGGGGGAAGATTGCAGCATTCGCTGCTTGATAAATCTACCCCACAGACTCTACAACCAGTGCTGTAATAGCGCTAAACCCACAAAATTGCCATATTGTTTGTGGTTAATCCTGTGCAATTGTAATTAGAATTTTGAAATTGGGAGATTAATGACGCAGATGACAATTTTGTGTTGTTTTCGGGAGGTAACAATTCCGCTCTTGAAGGGTATTAACAGCAGAAGCATTTTAGGGTTGTGACCAGTGTTACCTCTAAGGCCAGTTTTGTGAGCGACCCAGCAGTGAAAAAGTTAATAACTGAACCACACCTTGCAGGCTGCATTATGTAGTGTTGGCTAATTGCTCTAATTAACTGTTTCACTTGCCTTAGAGGGAACACTGATTGTGACAAAGTTCCCAACAAGCATCAATTAGACAATTCTACTATTGTGATCTTTTGATGCAGTCGAAATAGATCAAAGTGAAAGAAATAATTTTTTATAAAGTAAGAAATGTTCCATAGCAATATCTGACTGACCACCAGCTCATGACATAAATCTATAGTCATTTTGTGCCAGACAAAGAAGGGTAAATAGTTGGGTTTCAGGACTGGTATAAAGGGATTAGCAACAAGATGACTTGGGGGTGTCAGTAAAGCCGTCCCTGGACCATGAGTGGTGCTGACAGCTGACAGTATCGCTGACAGAGTAAGCTGACTATGAAGACCTTGAGGGCTCATGGGAGAATCTCACAGAGAGGGAAGGGATGGATGTGAAGAGAATAGAATGTGAGCACAGTCCAGGCAGATCTATAGTTGGGGTCTCCTTAGCCAATTAGCATATAGTATATAATACTACTCTCAGGATAATTATATGAGAGCATCTGCTATCCCAGGTAAGCAAAAAGAGTCAAAACATCTCACAAAAGAAAGAGAACTGTAATCATATGTGTGTTGCAACCACATCATGACATCTGTAATACAGCTGGGTTTAAAAAAAAGAATAATAAAAAAAAAATTCCCTTTAGCTGTTTTTAACTCAAAGATCAGCATGAATTAAAAATAGCTATAATTATTTTTTGTTTCTTTGTTTATTTAAATGCAGCTATATAACAAATGTCCTTATATAGCCCTGGAACGCAAGACACTATGGGTCAGATTATGAGTGGAGCGCAAGATTGCGCTTATGTGAGAGCGATATTTGCTCTTCACTCAGGAATACCAGCGCACGGCAACAAAGTGCTCACAAGAGCATGCTTCAATAGGCTTCAATGGGAGACTCTGTTTCATGTCGATAGACACGGCAAACCACCTAGCGCAGCGTAGGGGGAAAAATCACTCAGCGTTGGGCAGCAATAAATATATATGTATATAAGCATATACGTACATATATAGCGAAAACGCACTCCCCCATTCACCTCCATTTAAAGGCACTTTAACCTTTTAAAGCCGTTATGACGTTCTATTCCGTCATAATTAGACTGGGCTTTAAAGCCGTTATGACGGAATAGAACGTCATAACTAACGGCTGTCCTGAAGCCTTCTGTGCTTCAAGGATTTAATCGCGGTCTGGAGGGCGTTCCTAGGATTGTACGGACGCCCCCCAGATGCGATCCAATAATTGAAATCTCAGTTGTTTCGATGTAGGCACTTTAACCCTGTCACAAAAGGGTTAAGTGACGTTTTCTTTCAAACACCCTACATTTCCTCACTTTAACCCCTTTTAACTGCTTTGTGCAGTTTTTATTTTTAAAGGCTCATATTTATATTCTATTTTTAATTACTGTCCTCTTTATTTTACTTGCAATTGGGGCAACTTATCCAGAGGTCTGATCCCATTGCACTTAGTGCGAAGTGAAACCGTGAGCTCTACGGAGCATTCAACAGCCACTTATAATGGCTGGTTATTTAACGTGCACCCCTAAAGGGGCAAATTTGCCTTTTATGGGCGCACGTTAAGATAGCGCTCCACTCCTAACCATCTGTCTGTCATAGACAAATATTGCATGTGCAGATATCTATCTCTCTATCTATTTATCATATATACATGGTAAATACATAGACATACAGACAGATAGATGACACATATTGTATGGGCAGATATCTTTGTATCTGTTTATCATAAATGCATGATAAATACATAGACAGAAATACAGGCTATCTATCTATGATAAACAGATATAGATAAATAGATATATAGATAGATATCTACATATACAGAAGGGTAGAAATATGTATATCTATCTATATCTGTCTCACTGTCTGTGTATGTATATAGATAGATAGATCTAGATCTATGATGTATCTATGATAGATAGATGATAGATAGATAGATAGATAGATAGATAGATAGATAGATATAGATCTATGGTGTATCTATGATAGATAGATAGATAGATGATAGATAGAAAACATAAAAGAAAATATACCAAACTGGGTAAGAAAAAGTTACTATTTTGACATTTATCAGGATGAGTTGAAACATTTCCAGACAAGCCCTTAAGCCCTGCAGATTCCTCTAAATTGCAGATCAGAATTCCAGTCTTTTGTGCTGCTTTTCCGTCTCATAGATATTGAAATCTTTTATTTGTCATTTAAACTATTCACTTTGGTATCTCTGCCTTAAAACCATTCAAGTAGATTTGGAAATAAATGAGAGTAAAATTATATCCTTATAGCACAGCCTCAATCCTGGCTTTATTGCTATGATTCATTTTATGTCATTTTTCTTCTAGGGAACCAATTTCTCTGTTGAACCCGAATAAAATTTGCAAGTTTAGATTAGTAACAAATATTTCAAAGGTCACAAAACGCAGCAAAAAGTGATTTGAAAGTACAACGTACAGGGAATATTATTGTAAAAATGTGTCTCAGTCTAGTTTTCATTTATGAGAGTTAACAAAACATCTTATCTGTGCGATGTTAGCAAGTTCAGAATCTCATTATAGCCCTCACATACAGACAGCAATTAAGCTTTAAATTGTAACTGGTCACGCATAGCAAAGGTAAAGATAGAACTTATCGTCATGACTTGGGGGGAAGATCATTATACAATAACTTCTATGTGAGTAAATTATACTCCTATCATAAGCACAACCTAAAGGCAGAACACTGAGATGCACATTAGTGTATTTCAATTCTGAATAGAAACATTTATGAAATACATTTGTATTAGCAAGAAATGCTTCAAGTAAATGCTGCTATCACCACCTGTTTAATAGCATTTACTGTGCACAAGGCGTACAGAGCAATATGTGATAAATGCAGTGGTGTCCTAGCAACGGGCAGTGGGAGTGGCGTGTGCCAGCATCGAGGGGTTGTATCAGGGGTAGACTAATGACCTGTGGTCTGAATAATGGGTGCACGCATCTGCCTGACCCAGTGTAGTAACCACTGCCTGAAATAGAAACCCAGGTTTATATTTCAGATCTGATGGTGAACATCCAAACATAGCCACCAACAGATACCAGCTGACAGCTGTGCACAAATGTATTGGCGCAGATCACTGCGAGCAGACATCTTTGAATGGCTGCTGTCAATACTATTCATTCAGGGTGTAAATAACCCCTGTGCACCACTGGATCAATGTTATATTTGTCACTAAATGGTTACAGCAGAAGAGATAAGATAACCATACTCTGTAGGATTTTCAAAATTCCTTTAAAACTGTTTTTATTTTTAATACAATGAAGGGCTGAGGCTGGTCATGGGCAACAAAATTTGTATTTGCAAGAAGTTAACTGCAAAGGTAAATATTTAGGGTGCGGGGGGGGGGGGGGGGGTAACTGGTTTGGAGACATGAGCATCCGTGGAGGGGGGGGGGGCAAGATGGGGCAACTAAGTCAGTATTCTCCTGCAGGAAAAGTAGAGGAACCTCAGAGGTTCTATGTGCTCATTAGTCACTAAGGGCTAGATGACAAGTGGAGTGCAAAATATTGCTTTCGCAAGGGCTATATTTGCACTCCGCTTATTAATATCAGCACATGCAAATGTATATCGTAATGGTATTACAAGTGAGGTGCAATGTGAGCACAATTTCGCGTTCGCATTGCATGGAAGCATTGCACTCATGTGTGCTTCTATAGGCTCCAATGCGATGGGCAGCAGATTTTAAATATATATGTATATGACTATATACATATATACTTATGTGTTAATATGTGTATATTCACAGATAAATATATATGTATATAAGCATATACATATATATTTACAGGGAACACACAGTTCCCATAGACCGCAATGTAAAGGCATTTTTCAGTGCCACCCCACACCCACCAACTTTAACCCATTATAACTGCTTTGTGCAGCTACTTTATTGAGAAATAAAGATGCTACTATTTTTATTTTTAAAACCCTAATATACTACACTGTATTTTTGGGGCACTTTTTGAAAATTAACAAGAGTTCTGATGTCTGGCTAATTTTTGGAGCGCTAATTATCCAGCCTTTGATCACACTGTGTACAATTGCAAATTTAAAAATGTTCTTTAACGAATATACCATATGTTAAAAAAAAGTTGTGTCTATATGTGTTTATTTATATTTATATATGAATAAATAGACTCTTTCCTTGGGCTATAGAAGAGATAGAGAGGGAGAGAGAGGGAGAGAGAGGGAGAGAGAGGGAGGGAGAGATAGATAGATAGATAGATAGATAGATAGATAGATAGAAGAGAGAGAGAGATAGAGAGAGATAGAGATAAGATAGAGAGAGAGAGAAGAGATAGAGAGAAGAGAAAAAAAAGGAGAAAGATAGAGAGATGAGACTATGGGCTATAATTATTATAGTGTGGATGGACATGATACGATGTAGAGTATCATGTCCGCCGCACATAATTAAATGCAGACAGCCTACACTGTCAGCATTTATCATTGCACCAGCAGTTCTTGTGAACTGCTGGTGCAATACCGCCCCCTGCAGATTGGCCGCTAGCAGGGGGTGTCAATCAACCCGATCATATTCAATAGGGTTGATTTCTGTCCGCTGCCTCAGAGCAGGCGGACAAGTTATGGAGCTGCTCGCGTGAAACAAGGGATAACTTCTGTTTCCGGCGAGCCTGGAAAAAAGGGCATCAAGCTCCGTACGGAGCTTGATAAATTGACCACATAGAGAAAAAAGAGATAGAGAGGGTGAGAGAGAGAGATAGAAGAGAGAGAGAGAGAGAGATAGAAGAGAGAAATATATATATATATATATATATATATATATATATATATGTGTGTGTTTTCCTTGGGCTATAGAAGAGAGAAGAGAGATAGAGAGAAAAGAGAGAGAAAAGATATATATATAGAGAGAGAGGTAGAGAGAGAAAGAGAGAGAGAGAGGGGGGATAGAGAATAGAGAGAGAGAGAGAGAGAGAGAAAGATAGATAGAGGGAGAGAGATAGTGAGAAGAGAGATAGAGGGAGAGAAAGAGAGAGAAGAAATACAGAGAGAGAGTAAGAGAGAGAGAGAGAGAGAGATAGAGAAGACAGAGAAGAGATACAGAGAGTGAAAGAGAAAGAGAGAGAGAATATATATATATATATATATACAGTATATATATATATATATATATATATATATATATATTATTTTGAAAAAGGCACTCATTGGACTTCAGCCAAGTGTGATCTATGAGGCGAAATCTGTGTGACCTGCCTCCATAAAGTGTTGAGCCACTGGTAAATCAGACTTCCCTTTTTTGTATGTCAGTCCGAAAGTTTGATTGATGGTTCACCATTCTTGTTCTTGCGTCATGGAGGCAGGTCACACAGTGAAGGATCTGAGATTTTGCCTCATAGATCATGTGCCTAAACTAAGAAGAGGGGGAGATAGAGCCAGGATCCTTTTGAAGAAGGAGGCAAGATGGATCTACGAGCTAGGCACTCTCAGCCCGAGGGGACTAAATGTTCATTTCGGATGGCAGTGCTACCTATAAAGATTTAAGAAGTGGCTAAGATAAGAGTCTGTGATCCAGATGAGAGTCCGTAATCAGGAAGGTTTTAATATGGGAATATGGGTGACCATATCTCTCAATATGATGAGAGAGTCCACAATCCTGTGGTGGTGTCCCCTATATTTGAGGCTTCGTATATATGTATTAGCACCCATGGGGTTAAATCCACTGTAGGGTATTGCTTACCATAGATCAGGTATATGTATGTTTTTGTTTTTAATGTTTTTAATCTTGTTTTTAGTTTGTTTTCACTTTGTATATACACTTACACAGGTTTTATACCTCAAGTAGGGTTGATCAATTTTGGTCCATCTGTGCACATGCTGTTAGCACAGGTGATTCTGATAGAAACCACCTAGAGATATGGTAGGTCAAGTAAGTAATAGGTTAATAAATACACCATGGTCCCTAGATACCCCAATAGGATTATTGAGCTAGTGGGGAAAGATTAAGAATCAGGATTTGCCCCATTTTTCATCTTTCTTTTCTGTTTTAACATAGGTGGGGATATGCCTGGATATGTGCTTGACAGCTACAAATTATAGACAACAGCAGGACAGACTAAGCTAGTATGTTAGAAAACAGTCAATAGTGTTAACATGCCCGTAGGGGGCGTGACTTGGAGACAATATTACGATTTCACAAGGTTAGTCCCCTATTATCAGGAGTAGCTGCGAGATTCGTTAAACTATTGAGGCGGGGTTGATGCACGCAGGGTTAGTTCACTGTGAGGCATCGATTGTTGTTTATATTACGGGTTGCCATGGTGATCTATGATGTTACCATAGGTGGGCCGGTTTCTACTGCCGTGGTTAAGTTCTACCAGACAGCACCAATCCAATTGATAGGGACACACAGTCTATAAGATGTATAGTGTTATAAGGATGAGATAGCTAGAAGCAGATGTTTCAACTATGCCTAAAGGGATGGATGATTAGTCGATGTGAGCCCTGGTTGTTATGGTAGTAATATTAGGGTTGTCATGGTAGTGATTTAGCACGCCCATATGAGGCGGAGTTAGGGGAGGACAAAGAAGTTATGTATACATAATACCCCTAGCAATACGGTTAGAACATAAACCATTCTCTGGGTTTTAGTCGATGGCAGACCTTTTTTCTTCTGTGGTTGCAACAATGTATACACTTAAACAATACACTTTCAATGATTATAATTCAGGAATAACCTACAACATATGTTTAGAATGGTTTAGGGGTGTGGCAGTGATAACTGTTTTTATTGGTTGCCCACTAAAGTCTGTTTACATTTCGCATGAACTATAGATAGCTGCACAGTGTAGATCAGAGTTGATCAATCATGATGACATCACACAAAATATATATAGTTATTCACTTTATATCAGTCTCACATTATAAAATACACATTATTCGATGTTTTTGCATGTAATGATATGTTTATATAAACAGATGATGTCACTGATTTGTTAAGCACTTGGACAGCAAGAGAGAGAGAGAGAGAGAGAATAATAATTTTAAAGATTTCCAAAAAAGATACAGTGTTTCAACATCAGATATGTTTTTCTTTATGCAGGCAAAGCACTACTTACTTCAGATGATAAAAATTGTACCGAATATTGGTCAAAATCACCCTATTTTAGACTGTCCTAAGATTAAAAAAGGCCTATTGTCCTATTGTAAATATTAAAACTGTCACTAGGGCGGCCAAATTTAGAGAATCACACTTTAGGTTGGTTCATTAAGATTATATTACCCCAAGGAGACCACTTAAATACAATATCCAAACGTAAAATATTTACAAAAAATGTAGGGAGGAGGACCCCAGCATTCTTCATATGGTATTTTCATGCCCAAAGATAAGGCAGCTTTGGGGAAAAGTTGAATATCTAATCTTCTTAGTTTCAGGGAAAAGGGTTAAGATCTCAGGAGAAACTCTCTATTTTTAAATTCATCCAGTGGGTAATTGTTCTTAAGAGATCACTCATTTTTAAAACATGGATTAGTAAAGAAACCACTTCAATTAGTGCAGTTAAAAACTCTTTGGCAAACCTGGAGTCCCATGATATGAAATTCTATAAAATAGATTAAATAAATAATTCCATAAAAATTTGGGAAGAATTTATCTTATTTCTGGGGAATGATTTTTGGATCAAAATAAATCAGATCATGAGAGTGTGCTTCCATAGGCTCCAATGAGAAGAGAGAAAGAGATAGATAGAGAGAAGAGAGACAGAGAGAAAAGAGAGAGAAGATATATATATAGAGAGAAGAGAGAGAGGAGAGAGAGAGATAAAGATATATATATATATATATATATATATAGAGAGAGAGAGAGAGAGAGGAGAGAGAGAAAGAGAAATAGAGATAGAACGATATATATATATATAGAGAGAGAGAGAGCGAGAGAGCGAGAGAGAGAGACAGAGAAAGAGGGGGAGAGAGAATAGAGAGATAGAGATAGATAGAGAGAGATAGAAGAGAGAGATAGTGAGAAGAGAGATAGAGAGAAACGAGAGAGAGAAGAGAGCGATAGAGGGAAAGAAAGAGAGAGAAGAGATACAGAGAGTGAAAGAGAAAGAGATAAGATATATATACACACACACACATATATATATATATATATAAAGAGAGAGAGAGAGAAGAGAGAGAGAGAAGAGAGAGAGAGAAGATATATATATATATATATATATATATATATATATATATATATATATATATATATATATATATAGAGAGAGAGAGAGAGAGAGAGAGAGAGAGAGAAGAGAGAGAGAGAGAGAGAGAGAGAAGATATATATATATATATATATATATATATATATAGAGAGAGAGAGAGAGAGAGAGAGAGAGAGAGAGAGAAGATATATATACACACACATATATATATATATATATATATATATATATACATATATATAATAGAGAGAGAGAAAGAGAGAGAGGAGAGAAGAGAGAGAAGATATATATATATATATATATATATATATATATATATAGATATATATATATATATATATAGATATATATATAGAGAGAGAGAGAGAGAGAGAGAGAGAGAGAGAGAGAGAGAGAGAGAGAGAGAGAAAGAAAGAGAGAGAGAGAAATAATTTTAAAGATTTCCAAAAAAGATACAGTGCTTCAACATCAGATACGTTTTTCTTTATGCAGGCAAAGCACGACTTACTTCAGATGATAAAAATTGTACTGAATATTGGTCAAAATCACCCTATTTTAGACTGTCCTAAGATTAAAAAAGACCTATTGTCCTATTGTAAATATTAAAACTGTCACTAGGGCGGACAAATTTAGAGAATCACACTTTAGGTTGGTTCATTAAGATTATATTACCCCAAGGAGACCACTTAAATTGAATATCCAAATGGAAAATATTTGCAAAAAATATAGGGAGGAGGACCCCAGCATTCTTCATATGGTATTTTCATGCCCAAAGATAAGGCAGCTTTGGGGAAAAGTTGAATATCTAATCTTCTTAGTTTCAGGGAAAAGGGTTAAGATCTCAGGGGAAAACTCTCTATTTTTAAATAGAGCAGAAGATTGTGTTTCAAAGTATGAATTCATCCAGTGGGTAATTGTTCTTACGAGATCACTCATTTTTAAAATAATGGATTAGTAAAGAAACACCTTCAATTAGTGCAGTTAAAAACTCTTTGGCAATCCTGGAGTCCCATGATACAAAATTCTATAAAATAGATTAAATAAATAATTACATAAAAAATTTGGGAGGAATTTATCTTATTTATGGGGAACAATTTTTGGATCAAAATGAATCAGATTATTCCATTAGTGGATATGGAAGAGGTGAGTTAATTGGGTAATTAGGGGAGGCCTTTTCTATTCTCCTCCTTTTTTGTGTGTGTGTGTGTGTGTTTTGTTTTGTCTTGTGGTGATTAAATACTGTTTTGAGGCCGTTGAGTTGGTTGAAGGCATAAATTTAATGATAATTCATAAGAAAGGAAAATAAATAATATGTATATCTAATAGTTCACCTTGTAATTGCTGTGCATTATTATGTAGGTGAAAACTACTTGTAGTACCTTTAAGCAACAATTGAATTCAAAAAGTATCAGCAGTGATCACAAAAAGTGGATATGATAAAAAATGTCTTGCTTTTTTGTACTAAATTGATTTACTGAAAGATAATATGTTGGAAATATATAAAATATAACTTTTAATCTGACCTTTAAGATCACAAAAAAGCAGTTAAAGGAGCTGCTTGTTGCTCACACACACACACACTTAAAAACACTCCCCCAGTTTGTATATATGGTTGGTAGTGCCCAATGTTGAAAGCTAAACCTTTTAATAAAGAATTAATAAATTAGCCAAGGTGGATAATGAAAGATGTGTCTTGAATGTCAATTCAGTTATATTTCAGCTTCTATTGTAAGCTTGTATCTATGATTTAATTCCAGACCTGACACACTAATACTTCGATTACCAGCTCTTAGTGAAACTAAGAGTCTTCCACACTTTAAGCTAAATTCTTATGTTTAAGTTAAGTTTTTAAGCTAAATCAACATAGGTTCTAATATTTTAACAACCGGAGGGCAATTTAAAATACAAAAGATCCCCTGACACGGTCGTGTTTCTCATCCGCTTCCTCAGAGGGGTACGCGTGGCTGCAAGTTGAGCTCTCTTATGATGTTGTAAGTACATGCCCCTCGACTTGTGATAGGCAGTTGGTTTGCATACCAATAGGTTGCTACGACTGTCAATCAAACAGGATGTGATGTCACTGAGTCAACGGACTTATTAAAGCGAAAAAACATTGTATTTATTATTGAATGACTTCAAATAGACTATACTTAATGTATATTTGACATTGAGATCTACTGTGTGTTTACCGTATAAGGGTGTTTGCTCGATCTGTGTGTTGACGATCTATCGTTAAGCTGGGTTATCTCAAATGTTTACATCTTACGTAACTGCTATATGATAGGAGGATTGTAGAATGGATTAGACCTATCACTGATCTGTGTTAGACAAGCCTCTTTGAATTATCCCGAAATTGGTTTTATGAACACCTAGTATTTCCAGGCAAATATAGAATATGCTAGTGCTTTATATGAATGTTGTGCTTGGTGATATGTGTGCAGATGTGTATTGATAATAGAGAGTCATAAATACAGCATTGAAATAAAATAAAGTGCATATTATTTTCCATAAGTGGTGCCTTAAACAAGCAAAGTTAAAAGTATTTTACCTCAACTTTTTTTAAAAGTTGAAAGGATATTGTGTTTTGCATTAATTCAACATATAAAAGATGGACAAATTATAATTATATAATATAAATAGATCTATATTGTGTGATGAAAACTAATGTGAATTTATAGTGACCAAATATGTTATTAAGTGTAAATAAGTGTTGGTTATTTGTTAAAACTAGACTGTGACAGTTTATGTGATATTCTATTAAGAAACTAAAAATGTGAATAAAAATATTATAAATGTATCTTGATTAGTTATAAATACACATTATAGTTGTTGTTGTCATTCATACCATAAGGTTTAACACAGTTTAATAAGTGAATCCATTTGCACTCCATTCTCAATAAGGTTTGTTCTAAATTACCTCCCCTAATGCCAAGGGTTGCTTGTTGTAATACTGCAAATGTCATCAGAGAGTCATTACTGTTATGCATATTATAGAAATGTCTTGTGACATTTGTAATGATTTTTCCTTTTTCTAAGTCCTTGGTGACATTTTTAATATTTCTACTATGTTCTAGTATCCTCATTCTAACCTGACTTGTTGTCATATCAACATAGAATAGGTCACACGGACATTGCAATATATATATTGGAGGAAAACTCACTCTGAACCCGATTTCATACACTATAAGTTTATTCTGCGTTCATAAACTTCTGCCCTTCACTTAGCCAAGCAAACTTACTTCTCTTCTCTCATATCTACTCTTTCCTCAAACCCTTAATGACTCTTCTCCACCTTTAACTCTCTTCTCTACCCACCTGCTCCACCACCCCCGCCTGTCTTTAGTTCTCAAGACCTGGCAGACTACTTCTTAAACAAAACACGTACTATCCGAAGCAACATCCCAACACCAACCTGCAATATTCCAACAACAGGCCCAATTACTCCCTCTGCCACCCTCTGTATCTTCCATCCAGCCACTGAGAATTAAGTTTCTTCCTTACTATCTTCCTCACGCCTCACTACCTGCCCAATCGACCCTATCCCATCCCATCTAATACCCTCCCTGTCTTCCACCCTCACTCCTGCTCTTACCCACATCTTCAACCTATCTCTCTCTACCGGCTCATTCCCATCTTCTTTCAAACACGCAAAAGTCACTCCCATACTCAAAAAACCCTCCCTCGACCCTAATTCTCCTGAAAGCTACTGCCCCATATCACTGCTTCCACTAACATCAAAACTCCTTGAAAAACTAGTTTATAATCGCCTAACCCACTTCATGTCCGCCAACTCCTTGCTTGACCGACTGCAATCCGGATTCTGCCCAAAACACTCAACTGAGACTGCCCTTACCAAGGTCACAAACGATCTTCTCTCTGCTAAAAATATTGGCCACTACTCTATACTCATCTTACTTGACCTCTCAGCTGCCTTCGACACAGTTGACCACCCCCTCCTCCTACAGACCCTTAGCTCTTTTGGCCTCTGTGACACTGCTCTTTCCTGGATTCACTCCTATCTTTTTCACAGGTCTTTTTCTGTGTCATTTGCCGGCGACTCCTCCTCTCCTATGCCTATGTCTGTTTAAGTACCTCAAGGATCTGTTCTGGGTCCTCTACTCTTCTCCATCTATACTTCTTCGCTGGGTAAACTTATCAACAGTTATGGCTTCAAATATCACCTCTATGCTGATGACACCCAGATCTACCTCTCCACCCCTGTTCTCTCTCCCTCTGTCCTCTCTCATGTCAGCATTGCAACTGCTTATCTGGTATTTCTTCCTGGATGGCTTCTCACCAACTAAAGATTAACATGTCCAAGACTGAGCTCCTTCTTATCCCCCCTCAAGCTCTACGCCGACTTCTGACTTCTCTATCCCTGTTGACGGCATCACCATTTCCCCATCACCCCAAGTCTGCTGCCTCTGAGTCACACTTGACTCAAACCTATCCTTCGTCCCCCATATACAATCGCTTTCTACATCCTGCCGCAATCATATACGCAATATTTCCAAAATTCGCCCTTTTCTGAGCGCTGACACCACAAAGCAAATAATCCACTCCCTTGTTATCTCCCGACTTGACTACTGCAATAACCTACTCGCTGGCCTTCCTCTTTCCCAACTCTCCCCCCTTCAATTCATCCTAAATGCCTCTGCCAGGCTGATCCACCTTTCCTGTCGATCTGTATCTGCTGCACCTCTCTGTAAGTCCCTTCATTGGCTCCCCATTCACAGCAGAATCAAATTCAAAATGCTCACCCTTACATACAAAACTCTCACCAATGTCGCTCCCCTCTACCTATCCTCTATAATACACAAGTATACTCCAGCCCGTCCACTAAGATCCAACAATGACCTGCTCCTTGCATCCGCAACTATCACCTCCTCTCATGCTAGACTGCAGGACTTCTCTTGTGCAGCACCTACCCTCTGGAACACTCTCCCTCGTGCTGTCAGGCTTTGCCCTAATCTTTCTTCCTTTAAATGTTCCCTGAAGACTTTTCTGTTCAGGGAAGCCTACCACCCAACTCAATAATAAATTAATTTCACTTACCTAACATTTTCCTCATCTAACTCTGTATTAACATCCTTCTCAATCTTGCAGTCCTCACCTCCTGTTTCTCAACCTCCTACCCTTCTAGATTGTAAGTTCCCACGTTAATAGGGCCCTCAATCCCTCCTGTATGTGTTTGTAAATTTTGTCTTGTCTCTTGCAAGTCTTGTATTGTTTTATTTAAATGAATTGTATCCATGGACAGAGCTGTGGAATATGTTGGCGCTTAATAAATAAAGTATAATAATAATAATAATATATAACTCCAATAGAGGTACAAGAAAAATGTGCCGTCAGAATATGTTTATTGCCATATTTGTCTTGTATATATTTCATTTTGAACACTTTTGGACATGTACTGCAAGTACCACATGAGAACATTCCAGCAGATTTACTGGTCTTTTTTGGTATATGAACATAGTGACTTGTGACTAACATGTCTTTAAGATTTTTAGGCCTCTTATAGCCTATCGAAACCTGACTTCCAATTTGGCTGGCTAGGAGAGGGTCATTTTGTAGAATGTGCCAGTTATTATTTATTAAATCTATAACCTGTGTCATTTGAGGATTGAAAGTGGTGATCAATCTTGTGACATTGTCTGACTTTCTATCACGGGGTTGTAACAAGGTTTGTCGATTCCTTTTTAGTGCCTGTGAGTGTGCCCATTTAACAGAACGATTGCTATAGCCTCTTTCTTTCAATCTTTTAGATAGTTTGGCTGCCTCTTGTTTGTACTCTGTGATATTAGAGCAATTTCGTCTCAATCTTATGAATTCTCCCTTGGGGATTGCTTTTAGGGTGCTGGGAGCATGTTCACTGGTATGATGTAACGAAGTGTTGGTATCCGTAGCTTTTCTATATAGCTTTATGCTAATTTGTCCAGTGGTATTTTTGTTAATTTCCAGGTCTAGGAAATTAATTTTGTTTTTGCTGTGTTCATATGTTAATCTTTCTTTCAGGGTTTAGAAAGAGCATTGAATTTTAAACAACTTTCTAATTTACTTCTATTATCTAATTTGCTTCATTCTCTTGATATACTTTGCTGAAAAGCATATCTAGATAGGGTCCGTAGCTGCTGATTGGTTGCTGCACATAGATGCCTCGTGTGATTGACTCACCCATGTGCATTGCTATTTCTTTAACAATGGATATCTAAAGAATTAAGCAAATTAGATAATAGAAGTAAATTGGAATGTTGTTTAAAATGGTATTCTCTGTCTGAATCATCAAAGAACATTTTTGGGTTTAGTGTCCCTTTAAGGATGGTCATAAATTTTTGTAAAGAATGAGAAGATCCTTCCCATATGAATAGCACATCATCTATAAAGCGAATCCATAATGGGATATGCTGTGTATAGATATAATTTTCAGATATAAAGACAGTCTTACTATCCCACCACCCAAGAAATACGTTTGCATAAGTAGGGGCACATGCCGTGCCCATGGCTGTGCCTTGTGTTTGCAAGTAGAAGGAGTCTTTAAAAGTGAAATAATTATGATTCAAAACAAAGTGTAATAATTCTAATGTAAAAGAATTATGGATTTTATTATCACTTTGATTAGATGTCAGGAAGTAAGAAATGGCCTGTTCCCCCAATTTATGTTGGATACTTGTATATAGAGATTTAACATCAGCTGCCACCAAAATAGAATCATTGCTTAAAGTTAGATTTTCAAGCTTTTGTAGAACTTCCATTGTATCCTTCACATAAGAAGGTAATGTGTATAAATACTCTTTCAGTCTTTGATCAATATACTGACTTGCTTTTTCAGTCAAGCTATTGTTACCAGAGACGATGGGTCGTCCTGGGGGTTTATGAATGTCTTTATGAATCTTAGGAATAAGATAAAAAGTGCCTGTAGTTGGATGCAATTGTGTCGGAAACTGTTTTTCAGCAATGTTTATAACTTCATCTTTAAAAGCATTTTCAACAATCTTATTAAATTTCTCGAGGAACATCTGTGTGGGATTTCCGCACAATTTTTTATAACATTGTGTGTTATTAAGTTGTTTCATAGCTTCATCTAAATATAGTTCCTTATGCCATAGTACTACATTTCCACCTTTATCTGAAGATTTTATGAGAATATCATCCCAGGATTGAATTTCATGTAATGCTTGTTTCTCTGGTACTGACAAATTTTGTGGAGACCAATGCTGCGGTAATTGTTCTATTTGGTGGCATACTGTTTGGCTGAATACTGCAATTTCAGGAGATAGACTATCAGGTGTTACATATTTAGACTTATTTCTTATCTGTTCTTGCCAGTTACCTTCAGGGTGAATGTCCTTATTACTATCTCATAGGAGTTCCTGTAAATCTAAAAGGGCTGACTGGTCAGATATAGTCCAATCCTCGCCTAGTTCCTTTTTGGCATACAGTTTTTTCAATAATAATTTTCTAGTAAAGAGGTTACATCTTTTACTAGCTCAAATTTATTTAAATTTTTGGTGGGACAAAAACTTAACCCTTTGGAAAGAACAGAAATGTGATCAGGATTGAGAGTATGTTGTGTCAGATTTATCACTTTTAAGTGCCCATCCGGATCTTGGAGAATGGGCTCGGTTGTCTCCTTCTGGTTTGCTTGGGTGGTGGGGCTTGATTTTTGCATTTGTTTGGCCTTGATTGTTGTGGTGTTGTGTTTGAAGTTGTTACTAAAGCTGTTTGTGGGAATTGGCCTAAAAAAGAAGGGGATGCAGTAGGGGTGGTAGTCATGGTGCCACTATTAATTGCCAGCATTTGTGATCTGGTATAAGTTTTATAAGAGGCCTAAAAATCTTAAAGATATGTTAGTCACAAGTCACTATGACCTAGATTTGGAGTTTGGCGTTAGCCGTGAAAACCAGCGTTAGAGGCTCCTAACGCTGGTTTTAGGCTATCGCCGGTATTTGGAGTCACTTAAAACAGGGTCTAACGCTCACTTTTCAGCCGCGACTTTTCCATACCGCAGATCCCCTTACGTCAATTGCGTATCCTATCTTTTCAATGGGATTTTTCTAACTCCGGTATTTAGAGTCGTTTCTGAAGTGAGCGTTAGACATCTAACGACAAAACTCCAGCCGCAGGAAAAAAGTCAGTAGTTAAGAGCTTTCTGGGCTAACGCCGGTTTCTAAAGCTCTTAACTACTGTACTCTAAAGTACACTAACACCCATAAACTACCTATGTACCCCTAAACCGAGGTCCCCCCACATCGCAGACACTCGAATAATTTTTTTAACCCCTAATCTGCCGACCGCCACCTACGTTATCCTTATGTACCCCTAATCTGCTCCCCCTAACACCGCCGACCCCTGTATTATATTTATTAACCCCTAATCTGCCCCCCTCAACGTTGCCTCCATCTGCCTACACTTATTAACCCCTAATCTGCCGACCGCAAAGCGCCGCCACCTACGTTATCCTTTTGTACCCCTAATCTGCTGCCCCTAACACCTAACCCCTAATCTGCCGACCGGACCTGAGCGCTACTATAATAAAGTTATTAACCCCTAATCCGCCTCACTAACCCTATAATAAATAGTATTAACCCCTAATCTGCCCTCCCTAACATCGCCGACACCTAACTTCAATTATTAACCCCTAATCTGCTGACTGGAGCTCACCGCTACTCTAATAAATGTATTAACCCCTAAAGCTAAGTCTAACCCTAACACTAACACCCCCCTAAGTTAAATATAATTTACATCTAACGAAATTAATTAACTCTTATTAAATAAATTATTCCTATTTAAAGATAAATACTTACCTGTAAAATAAATCCTAATATAGCTACAATATAAATTATAATTATATTATAGCTATTTTAGGATTAATATTTATTTTACAGGTAACTTTGTATTTATTTTAACCAGGTACAATAGCTATTAAATAGTTAAGAACTATTTAATAGCTAAAATAGTTAAAATAATTACAAAATTACCTGTAAAATAAATACTAACCTAAGTTACAATTAAACCTAACACTACACTATCAATAAATTAATTAAATAAACTACCTACAATTACCTACAATTAACCGAACACTACACTATCAATAAATTAATTAAATACAATTCCTACAAATAAATACAATTAAATAAACTAGCTAAAGTACAAAAAATAAAAAAGAACTAAGTTACAAAAAATAAAAAAATATTTACAAACATAAGAAAAATATTACAACAATTTTAAACTAACTACACCTACTCTAAGCCCCCTAATAAAATAACAAAGCCCCCCAAAATAAAAAAATGTCCTACCCTATTCTAAATTACTAAAGTTCAAAGCTCTTTAACCTTACCAGCCCTGAACAGGGCCCTTTGCGGGGCATGCCCCAAGAAGTTCAGCTCTTTTGCCTGTAAAAAAAACCATACAATACCCCCCCCCAACATTACAACCCACCACCCACATACCCCTAATCTAACCCAAACCCCCCTTAAATAAACCTAACACTAAGCCCCTGAAGATCTTGCTACCTTATCTTCACCCTGCCAGGTTCACCGATCCGTCCTGAAGAGCTCCTCCGATGTCCTGATCCAAGCCCAAGCGGGGGGCTGAAGAGGTCCATGATCCGGCTGAAGTCTTCATTCAAGCGGGAGCTGAAGAGGTCCATGATCCGGATGAAGTCTTCATCCAAGCGGGAGCTGAAGAGGTCCATGATCCGGATGAAGTCTTCATCCAAGCGGGAGCTGAAGAGGTCCATGATCCGGATGAAGTCTTCTATCAACTGCATCTTCAATCTTCTTTCTTCCGGATCCATCTTGCAGACCTCCGACGCGGAACATCCTCTTCTCCCGACGCCTACTAGCCGAATGACGGTTCCTTTAAGGGACGTCATCCAAGATGGCGTCCCTCGAATTCCGATTGGCTGAGTGGATTCTATCAGCCAATCAGAATTAAGGTAGGAATATTCTGATTGGCTGATGAGATCAGCCAATCAGAATCAAGTTCAATCCGATTGGCTGATCCAATCAGCCAATCAGATTGAGCTTGCATTCTATTGGCTGATCGGAACAGCCAATAGAATGCGAGCTCAATCTGATTGGCTGATTGGATCAGCCAATCGGATTGAACTTGATTCTGATTGGCTGATTCCATCAGCCAATCAGAATATTCCTACCTTAATTCCGATTGGCTGATAGAATCCTATCAGCCAATCGGAATTCGAGGGACGCCATCTTGGATGACGTCCCTTAAAGGAACCGTCATTCAGCTAGTAGGCGTCGGGAGAAGAGGATGTTCCGCGTCAGAGGTCTGCAAGATGGATCCGGAAGAAAGAAGATTGAAGATGCAGTTGATAGAAGACTTCATCCGGATCATGGACCTCTTCAGCTCCCGCTTGGATGAAGACTTCATCCGGATCATGGACCTCTTCAGCTCCCGCTTGGATGAAGACTTCATCCGGATCATGGACCTCTTCAGCTCCCGCTTGGATGAAGACTTCAGCCGGATCATGGACCTCTTCAGCCCCCCGCTTGGGCTTGGATCAGGACATCGGAGGAGCTCTTCAGGATGGATCGGTGAACCTGGCAGGGTGAAGATAAGGTAGGAAGATCTTCAGGGGCTTAGTGTTAGGTTTATTTAAGGGGGGTTTGGGTTAGATTAGGGGTATGTGGGTGGTGGGTTGTAATGTTGGGGGGGGTATTGTATGTTTTTTTTTTACAGGCAAAAGAGCTGAACTTCTTGGGGCATGCCCCGCAAAGGGCCCTGTTCAGGGCTGGTAAGGTTAAAGAGCTTTGAACTTTAGTAATTTAGAATAGGGTAGGGCATTTTTTTATTTTGGGGGGCTTTGTTATTTTATTAGGGGGCTTAGAGTAGGTGTAATTAGTTTAAAATTGTTGTAATATTTTTCTTATGTTTGTAAATATTTTTTTATTTTTTGTAACTTAGTTCTTTTTTATTTTTTGTACTTTAGCTAGTTTATTTAATTGTGTTTATTTGTAGGAATTGTATTTAATTAATTTATTGATAGTGTAGTGTTAGGTTAATTGTAGGTAATTGTAGGTAGTTTATTTAATTAATTTATTGATAGTCTAGTGTTAGGTTTAATTGTAACTTAGGTTAGTATTTTACAGGTAATTTTGTAATTATTTTAACTATTTTAGCTATTAAATAGTTCTTAACTATTTAATAGCTATTGTACCTGGTTAAAATAAATACAAAGTTACCTGTAAAATAAATATTAATCCTAAAATAGGTATAATATAATTATAATTTATATTGTAGCTATATTAGGATTTATTTTACAGGTAAGTATTTATCTTTAAATAGGAATAATTTATTTAATAAGAGTTAATTAATTTCGTTAGATGTAAATTATATTTAAGTTAGGGGGGTGTTAGTGTTAGGGTTAGACTTAGCTTTAGGGGTTAATACATTTATTAGAGTAGCGGTGAGCTCCAGTCAGCAGATTAGGGGTTAATAATTGAAGTTAGGTGTCGGCGATGTTAGGGAGGGCAGATTAGGGGTTAATACTATTTATTATAGGGTTAGTGAGGCGGATTAGGGGTTAATAACTTTATTATAGTAGCGCTCAGGTCCGCTCAGCAGATTAGGGGTTAATAAGTGTAGGCAGGTGGAGGCGACGTTGTGGGGGGCAGATTAGGGGTTAATAAATATAATATAGGGGTCGGCGATGTTAGGGAAGCAGATTAGGGGTACATAGGGATAATGTAAGTAGCGGCGGTTTACGGAGCGGCAGATTAGGGGTTAATAATAATATGCAGGGGTCAGCGATAGCGGGGCGGCAGATTAGGGGTTAATAAGTGTAAGGTTAGGGGTGTTTAGACTCGGGGTACATGTTAGAGTGTTAAGTGCAGACGTAGGAAGGGTTACCGCATAGCAAACAATGGGGCTGCGTTAGGAGCTGAACGCGGCTTTTTTGCAGGTGTTTGGTTTTTTTACAGCTCAAACAGCTCCATTGTTTCCTATGGGGGAATCGTGCACGAGCACGTTTTTGAGGCTGGCCGCTTGCGTAAGCAACTCTGGTATCGAGAGTTGAAGCTGCGTTAAAAATGCTCTACGCTCCTTTTTTGGAGCCTAACGCAGCCTTTATGTGGACTCTCAATACCAGAGTTATTTTTATGGTGCGGCCAGAAAAAAGCCGGCGTTAGTTTTTCGGGTTGTTACCGACAACACTCCAAATCTAGCCGTTGGTTCATATACCAAAAAAGACCAGTAAATCTGCTGGAATGTTCCCATGTGGTACTTGCAGTACATGTCCAAAAGTGTTCAAAATGAAATATATACAAGACAAATATGGCAAAAAACATATTCTGATGGCACATTTTTCTTGTACCTCTATTGGAGTTATATATATATTGCAATGTCCGTGTGACCTATTCTATGTTGGAATGACGACAAGGCAGGTTAGAATGAGGATACTAGAACATAGAAATATTAAAAATGCCACCAAGGACTTAGAAAAAGGAAAAATCATTACAAGTGTCGCAAGACATTTCTATAATATGCATAACAGTAATGACTCTCTGATGACATTTGCAGTATTACAACAAGCAACCCTTGGCATTAGGGGAGGTAATTTAGAACAAACCTTATTGAGAATGGAGTGCAAATGGATTCACTTATTAAACTGTGTTAAACCTTATGGTATGAATGACAACAACAACTATAATGTGTATTTATAACTAATCAAGATACATTTATAATATTTTTATTCACATTTTTAGTTTCTTAATAGAATATCACATAAACTGTCACAGTCTAGTTTTAACAAATAACCAACACTTATTTACACTTAACATATTTGGTCACTATAAATTCACATTAGTTTTCATCACACATTATAGATCTATTTATATTATATAATTATAATTTGTCCATCTTTTATATGTTAAATTAATGCAAAACACAATATCCTTTCAACTTTTTAAAAAAGTTGAGGTAAAATACTTTTAACTTTGCTTGTTTAAAGCACCACTTATGGAAAATAATATGCACTTTATTTTATTTCAATGCTGTATTTATGACTCTCTATTGTAAATACACATCTGCACACATATCACCAAGCACAACATTCATATAAAGCACTAGCATATTCTATATTTAGAAATACTATGTGTTCGTATAACCAATATTGGGATAATTCAAAGAGGCTTGTCTAACACAGATCAGTGATAGGTCTAATCCATTCTACAATCCTCCTATCATATAGCAGTTACGTAAGATATAAACATTTGAGATAACCCAGCTTAACGATAGATCGTCAACACGCAGATCGAGCAAACACCCTTATACAGTAAACACACAGTAGATCTCAATGTCAAAAATACATTAAAGGGACATGAAACCCAATTTTTTTCTTTCATGATTTAGAAAGAGCATGCCATTTTAAGCAACTTTCTAATTTACTTCTAATATCTAATTTGCTTCATTCTCTTGATATCACTTGCTGAAAAGCATATCTAGATATGCTCAGAAGCTGCTGATTGGTTGCTGCACATAGAGGCCTTGTGTGATTGGCTCACACATGTGCATTGCTATTTTTTCAACAAAGGATATCTACAGAATTGAGCAAATTAGATAATAGAAGTGAATTGGAAAGTTGTTTAAAATTGCATGCCCTATCTGAATCATGAAAGTTTAATTTTGACTAGATTGTTCCTTTAAGTATAGTCTATTTGAAGTCATTCATTAATAAATACAATGTTTTTTAGCTTTAATAAGTTCGTTGACTCAGTGACATCACATACTGTTTGATTGACATTCGTAGCAACCTATCGGTACGCAAACCAACTGCCTATCACAAGTCAAGGGGCATGCACTTACAACGTCATAAGAGAGCTCAACTTGCAGCCACGCGTACCCCTCTGAGGAAGCGGATGAGAAACGCGACCGCATCAGGGGATCTTTTGTATTTTAAATTGCCCTCCGGTTGTTAAAATATTAGAACCTATGTTGATTTAGCTTAAAAACTTAACTTAAACATAAGAATTTAGCTTAAAGTGTGGAAGACTCTTAGTTTCACTAAGAGCTGGTAATCGAGGTATCAGTGTGTCAGGTCTGGAATTAAATCATAGATACAAGCTTACAATAGAAGCTGAAATATAACTGAATTGACATTCAAGACACATCTTTAATTATCCACCTTGGCTAATTTATTAATTCTTTATTAAAAGGTTTAGCTTTCAACATTGGGCACTACCAACCATATATACAAACTGGGGGAGTGTGTGTGTGTGTGAGCAACAAGCAGCTCCTTTAACTGCTTTTTTGTGATCTTAAAGGTCAGATTAAAAGTTATATTTTATATATTTCCAACATATTATCTTTCAGTAAATCAATATAGTACAAAAAAGCAAAACATTTTTTATCATATCCACTTTTTGTGATCACTGCTGATACTTTTTGTGATCACTGCTGATACTTTTTGTGATCACTGCTGATACTTTTTGTGATCACTGCTGATACTTTCTGTGATCACTGCTGATACTTTTTGTGATCACTCAGTAGTAAGATTTTGTCACTAACGGGCTGACAACTGATAGATATGTTCCAATATTTCTGCTTTTTTATCTATGTAAAGAGTTCACCGTTTAAGGGCTCTGTTAATGAATAATTGAATAACCATGTGTTTTCTAAAGATTTGTATTGCAAGAAATATTTTAAATAAAAGGTTTACAAAATAAATATACACATATATATAGATATAGATAGAGAGGAAATAGAGAGAGGAGAGAGAGAGAAGATAGAGAGAGAAGAGAGAAAGATAAGAGATAGAGAGAGATGAAAGATAGAAAAGATAGATAGATAAAGATAGAGAAGAGAGAGAGAAAGAGATCTTGGCCTCTAGTTATCAACGTGTCTACGTACCTGCCATCGCCGGCCCCAATACGCCTGCCTAAGCTCGCCTCACATCGCCGCCGTGGACCTGAATACGCTCGCCAAAGTTATCAAAAAAGCTGTCAAAAAGTGCACCAAGTACGGGGCGATGAGCAGCGGACTGTGATAGTTATCACTCATCCGATCTCGCTGCTCTTCGGCTTTTTCCCAACTTTATTGATAAGCTGTCACTAACCACCCACACTATACTACACTGTTCTACCCCCTATACCGGTGCCCCCAGAGCCCCCCGCAACTAAATAAAGTTATTAACCCCTAAACCGCCGCTCCTAGACCCCGCCGCAACTATAATAAATGTATTATCCCTTAAACCGCCGCTCCCGGAGCCCACCGCCACTCTAATAAACTGATTAACCCCTAAACCGCCACTCCCAGACCCCCCCGCCACCTACATAATAGCTATTAACCTCTATCCTGCCCCCCCTATACCACCGCCACCTATAATAAATGTATTAACCCCTATCCTGCCGATCCCGTACCTCGCCGCAACTAAATAAATTGTTTAACCCCTAAACCGCCGCCCCCGGACCCCGCCGCAACCTATATTAAACTTATTAACCCCTAATCTGCCCCCCACACCGTCGCCACCTATAATAAATTGATTAACCCTATCCTGCCCCCCCCTATACCGCCGCAACCTATAATAAAATTATTAACCCCTAAACCTAAGTCTAACCCTAACACCCCCCTAACTTAAATATTAATTAAATATATCTAAATAAATATTACTCTTATTAACTAAATTAATCCTATTTAAAACTAAATACTTACCTATAAAATAAACCCAAATATAGCTACAATATAACTAATAATTATATTGTAGCTATTTTAGGATTTATTTTTATTTTACAGGCAAATTTGAATTTATTTTAACTAGGCACAATAGCTATTAAATAGTTATTAACTATTTAATAGCTACCTAGTTAAAATAAAGAAAAATTTACATGTAAAATAAAAACTAAAAATAAGTTACAATTACACCTAACACTACACTATCATTAAATAAATAATTCCTATTTAAAACTAAATACTTACCTGTAAAATAAACCCTACGATAGCTACAATGTAATTAATAATTACATTGTAGCTATTTTAGGATTTATATTTATTTTACAGGTAACTTTGTATTTATTTTAACTAGGTACAATAGCTATTAAATAGTTATTAACTATTTAATAACTACCTAGCTAAAAGAAATACAAAATTACCTGTAAAATAAATCCTAACCTAAGTTACAATGAAACCTGACACTACACTATCATTAAATAAATTAAATTAATTAACTACAAATACCTACAATTAAATAAACTAACTAAAGTACAAAAAATAAAAAAAACTAAGTTACAAAAAATAAAAACATATTACAAGATTTTTAAGCTAATTACACCTAATCTAAGCCCCCTAATAAAATAACAAAACCCCCCAAAATAAAAAAAATGCCCTACCCTATTCTAAATTACGAAAGTTAACAGCTCTATTACCTTACCAGCCCTTAAAAGGGCCTTTTGCGGGGCATGCCCCAAAGTATTCAGCTCTTTTGCCTGTAAAAAAAATACAACCCCCCCCAATATTAAAACCCACCACCCACATACCCTACTCTAACCCAAACCCCCCTTAAAAAACCTAACACTACCCCCCTGAAGATCATCCTACCTTTAGCCGTCTTCAGCCAGCCGACCACCGATGGAACAGAAGAGGACATCCGCAGCGGCCGAAGTCATCATCCAAGGGGCGCTGAAGAGGTCTTCCATCCGATAGAAGTCTTCATCCAGGCGGCGTCTTCAATCTTCACCCATCCGGAGCGGAGCGGAGCCATCTTCAAAGCAGCCGACGCAGAGCCATCTTCTTCCACCGACGCCTACTCGTCGAATGAATATTCATTTAAGTGACGTCATCCAAGATGGCGTCCCTCGAATTCCGATTGGCTGATAGGATTCTATCAGCCAATCGGAATTAAGGTAGGAAAAATCTGATTGGCTGATCCAATCAGCTAATCAGATTCAAGTTCAATCCAATAGGCTGATCCAATCAGCCAATCAGATTGAGCTCGCATTCTATTGGCTGAAGACGGCTAAAGGTAGGATGATCTTCAGGGGGGTAGTGTTAGGTTTATTTAAGGGGGGTTTGGGTGGGTTAGAGTAGGGGTATGTGGGTGGTGAGTTTTAATGTTGGGGGGTTGTATTTTTATGTACATAAAAAAGAGCTGAATACTTTGGGGCATGCCCTGCAAAAGGCCCTTTTAAGGGCTGGTAAGGTAATAGAGCTGTTAACTTTCGTAATTTAGAATAGGGTAGGGCATTTTTTTATTTTGGGGGGCTTTGTTATTTTATTAGGGGGCTTAGATTAGGTGTAATTATCTTAAAAATCTTGTAATATTTTTTTATTTTTTGTAACTTAGTTTTTTTTATTTCTTGTACTTTAGTTAGTTTATTTAATTGTATTTAATTGTAGGTATTTGTAGTTAATTAATTTAATTTATTTAATGATAGTGTAGTGTTAGGTGTAATTGTAACTTAGGTTAGTTTTTATTTTACAGGTAAATTTGTCTTTATTTTAACTAGGTAGCTATTAAATAGTTAATAACTATTTAATAGCTATTGTGCCTAGTTAAAATAAATTCAAATTTGCCTGTAAAATAAAAATAAATCCTAAAATAGCTACAATAAAATTATTAGTATTATTGTAGCTATCTTAGGGTTTATTTTATAGGTAAGTATTTAGTTTTAAATAGGATTAATTTAGTTAATAATAGTAATTTTATTTAGATTTATTAAAATAATATTTAAGTTAGGGGGGTGTTAGGGTTAGGGTTAGACTTAGGTTTAGGGGTTTATTAGTTTAATATAGATGGGGGGGGCAGTATAGTGGTTAATACATTTATTATAGGTGGCAACGGTGTAGGGGGGGCAGATTAGGGGTTAATAAGTTTAATATAGGTGGCGGCGGGGTCCGGGAGCGGCGGTTTAGGGGTTAAACAATTTATTTAGTTGCGGCGGGGTACGGGATCGGCAGGATAGGGGTTAATAAATTTATTATAGGTGGCGGCGGTATAGGGGGGCAGGATAGGGGTTAATAGGTATTATGTAGGTGGCGGCGGGGTCCGGGAGCGGCAGTTTAGGGGTTAATCAGTTTATTAGAGTGGCGGTGGGCTCCGGGAGTGGTGGTTTAGGGGTTACCATGTTTAATGTAGGTGGCGGCGGTGTAGGGGGGCAGATTAGGGGTGTTTAGACTCGGGGTACATGTTAGGGTGTTAAGTGCAGACATCTCCCATAGGAATCAATGGGATGTCGGGCAGCAGCGAACATGAACTTTCGCTATGGTCAGACTCCCATTGATTCCTATGGGATCCGCCGCCTCCAGGGCGGCGGATTGAAAACCAGGTACGCTGGGCCGGAAAAGTGTCGAGCGTACCTGCTAGTCATTTGATAACTAGCAAAAGTAGTCAGATTGTGCCGAACTTGCTTTTGGAACATCTGGAGTGACGTAAGCATCGATCTGTGTCGGACTGAGTCCGGCGGATCGAAGCTTACGTCACTATATTCTAGTGACGTAAGCTTCGCCACAAATACGCTGCGGAATTCCAGCGTATTTGAGGTTGACGGCTTGATAACTAGAGGCCCTAGAGAGAGAAGATATAGAGAGAAACAGAAAGAAAAAGAGAGAGAGAGAGAAGGGATATAAGAGATACAGAGAGAGAGTAAGAGAAATAGAGAATATATATATATATATATATATATATATATATATATATATATATATATATATATATATATAGAGAGAGAGAGAGAGAGAGAGAGAGAGAGAGAGAGAGAGAGAGAGAGAAGAGATATAAAAGATACAGAGAGATAGAAAGAGAGAAGATATATATATATATATATAATATATATATATATAGAGAGAGAGAGATAGAGAGAGAGATAGCGAGAGTGAG
The DNA here is from genome assembly GCF_027579735.1 of Bombina bombina. Classification (NCBI taxonomy): domain Eukaryota; kingdom Metazoa; phylum Chordata; class Amphibia; order Anura; family Bombinatoridae; genus Bombina; species Bombina bombina. Next base: position 293,114,976 of record NC_069506.1, read on the forward strand.
AAGAGAAAGAGAGAGAGAAAGAGAAGATATATATTTAGAGAGAGAAGAGATATAGAGAGAGACAGAGAGAGAGAGAGAGGAGAGAGAGAAGAGAAAGAGAGAGAGAGAGAGAGAGAAAGAGAAGATATATATTTAGAGAGAGAAGAGATAGAGAGAGAGAGGAGAGAGAAAGAGAGAGAAGAGAGAGGGAAGAGAAAGAGAGAGAGAGAGAGAAGAGGGAAAGAGAGAGATAGATAGATATAGAGAACGAGAAAGAAAGAGAAGAGAGAGAGAGAGAGAGAGAGAGAGAGAGAAAGAGTGAGAGAGAAGAAAGAGAGAGAGAGAGAGAGGAGAGAGAGACAGGGATATAGATAGAGATAGAGAGAAAGATAATAGATAGATAGATAGATAGATAGATAGATGATGGATGGATAAATATATCTTAATAGATAGAGAAATAGAGAGAAGAAAAAAAAAAAAAAATATATATATATATATATATATATATATATATATATATATATATATATATATATATATATATATATATATGCGTCGTATGCAAACGTTTAGGCACCCCTGACAATTTCCATGATTTTCATTTATAAATAATTGGGTGTTTCATTTTGATCATTTTGATCTATCAAATAACTGAAGGACACAATAATAATTCAGTAGTGAAATGAGGTTTATTGGGTTAACAGAAAACAATATGCATCAAAACGAAATTAGACAGGTGCATATATTTGGGCACCCTTGTCATTTTGTTTATTTGAATACCTGTAACTACCTAGCACTGATTAATTGGAACACACAATTGGTTTGGTGAGCCCATTAAGCCTTGAACTTCATAGACAGGTGCATCCTATCATGATAAAAGGTATTTAAGGTGGTCAATTGCAAGTTGTTGTTCTCGTTGACTCTCCTCTGAAGAGTAGCAACATTGGGGCCTCAAAACAACTCTAAAATGACCTGAAACAAAGATTGTTCAACATTATGGTTTAGGGGAAGGCTACAAAAAGCTATCGCAGAGATTTAAGCTGTCAGTGTCCACTGTGAGGAACATCATGAGGAAATGGAAGACCACAGGCACAGTGTTTGTTAAGGCCAGAAGTAAAATTTTGGTTGATTTCTGTCCGCCGCCTCAGAGCAGGCGGACAAGTTATGGAGCAGCTCACCGGAAACAAGGGGCATCAAGCTACATAAGGAGCTTGATAAATTGACCCCATAGAGAAGAGAGAGATAGAGAGGGAGAGAGAGAGAGAGAGAGAGAGAGAAGAGATAGAGATAGATAGATGGATAGAAGAGAGAAGAGAGAGAGAGTAGAGAGATAGAGAGAAGAGACATAGAGAAGGGAGAGATAGAGAGAAGAGAGTGAGATGGAGAGAGAAGAGAGAGAGACAGAGAAAGGATAGAGAGAGAGAAGAAAGAGAGAGAGACAGAGAAAGGATAGAGAGAGAGAAGAAAGAGAGAGAGAAGAAAGAGAGATAGGGGCCTAGTTATCAAGCCGTCAACCTCAAATACGCTGGAATTCTGCAGCGTATTTGTGGCGAGGCTGATTTGCCTTAGTTATCAAAGGCTAGAGACCGGCAAAAGTAGAATTTTGTGACGTAAGCTTCGATCCGCCGGACTCAGTCCGACACAGATCGATTCTTACGTCACTACAGATGTTCCGCACACAAGTGCGGCACAATATGACTACTTTTGCTAGTTATCAAAAAACTAGCAGGTACGCTCGGCACTGTTCCGGCCCAGCGTACCTGGTTTTCAATCCGCCGCCCTGGAGGCGGCGGATCCCATAGGAATCAATGGGAGTATGACCATAGCGAAAGTTCAGGTTCGCTGCTGCCAACTGTCCCCCCTAATCTGTCCCCCCTACACCGCCGCAACTAAATAAATGTATTACCCCCCTAAACCACCACTCCCGGAGCCCACCGCCACTATAATAAACTGATTAACCCCTAAACCGCTGCTCCCGGAGCCCACCGCAAGCTATAATAAATATGTTAACCCCTAAACCGCCGCTCCCTGACCCCACCGCAACTATAATATATGTATTAATCCCTAAACCACCGCTCCCAGACCCCAACGCCACCTACATGATACCTATTAACCCCTATCCTGCCCCCCCCTATACCGCCGCCCTCTATAATAAAGTTATTAACCCCTATCCTGCCGATCCCGGACCTCGCCGCAACTAAATAAATAGTTTAACCCCTAAACCGCCGCTCCCGGACCCCGCCGCAACCTATATTAAACGTATTAACCTCTAATATGCCCCCCCTACACCTATAATACATTTATTAACCCCTATCCTGCCCCCCCTACACCGCCGCCACTGTAATAAAATTGTTTACCCCTAAACCTAAGTCTAACCCTAACCCTAACACCCCCCTAACTTAAATATTAATTAAATAAATCTAAATAATATTTCTATTATTAACTAAATTAATCCTATTTAAAACTAAATACTTACCTTTAAAATAAACCCTAATATAGCTACAATATAAATAATAATTATATTGTAGCTATCTTAGGATTTATATTTATTTTACAGGCAAATTTCAATTTATTTTAACTAGGTACAATAGCTATTAAATAGTTATTAACTATTTAATAGCTACCTAGCTAAAATAAACAGAAATTTACCTGTAAAATAAATGCTAACCTAAGTTATAATTACACCTAACACTACACTATACTTTAATAAATAATTCCTATTTAAAACTAAATACTTACCTGTAAAATAAACCCTAAGATAGCTACAATGTAATTAATAATTACATTGTAGCTATTTTAGGATTTATATTTATTTTACGGGTAACTTTGTATTTATTTTAGCTAGTTAGAATAGTTATTAAATAGTTATTAACTATTTAATAACTACCTAGCTAAAAGAAATACAAAATTACCTGTAAAATAAATCCTAACCTAAGTTACAATTAAACCTAACACTACACTATCATTACATTAATTAAATAAATTAAATACAAATAACTACAATTAAATACAATTACATAAACTAACTAAAGTACAAAAAATAAAAAAAAGCTGTTACAAAAAATAAAAAAAAACCTTACAAACATTTAAAAAATATTACAACAATTTTAAGCTAATTACACCTAATCTAAGCCCCCTAATAAAATAAAAAAGCCCCCCAAAATAAAAAATGCCCTACCCTATTCTAAATTAAAAAAGTTCAAAGCTCTTTTACCTTACCAGCCCTTAAAAGGGCCTTTTGTGGGGCGTGCCCCAAAGAATTCAGCTCTTTTGCCTGTAAAAGAAAAATACAACCCCCCCAACATTAAAACCCACCACCCACATACCCCTAATCTAACCCAAACCCCCCTTAAATAAACCTAACACTACCCCCCTGAAGATCATCCTACCTTGAGTTGTCTTCAGCCAGCCGACCCACCGATGGAACCGAAGAGGAGATCCGGAGCGGCAGAAGTGATCCTCCAAGGGGCGCTGAAGAAGTCTTCCATCCGGGCGATGTCATCTTCCAAGCGGCGCTGAAGAAGTCTTCTATCCGGGCGATGTCATCTTCCAAGCGGGGTCTTCAATCTTCTTTCTTCAGGATCCATCTTCATCCCGCTGACGCGGAACATCCTTCTTCCCCAACGGACTAACGACGAATGAAGACTCCTTTAAGGGAGGGAAGAATTCAGCTCTTTTGCCTGTAAAAGAAAAATACAACCCCCCCAACATTAAAACCCACCACCCACATACCCTACTCTAACCCAAACCCCCCTTAAAAAACCTAACACTACCCCCCTGAAGATCATCCTACCTTTAGCCGTCTTCAGCCAGCCGACCACCGATGGAACAGAAGAGGACATCCGCAGCGGCCGAAGTCATCATCCAAGGGGCGCTGAAGAGGTCTTCCATCCGATAGAAGTCTTCATCCAGGCGGCGTCTTCAATCTTCACCCATCCGGAGCGGAGCGGAGCCATCTTCAAAGCAGCCGACGCAGAGCCATCTTCTTCCACCGACGCCTACTCGCCGAATGAATATTCATTTAAGTGACGTCATCCAAGATGGCGTCCCTTCAATTCCAATTGGCTGATAGGATTCTATCAGCCAATCGGAATTAAGGTAGGAAAAATCTGATTGGCTGATTGAATCAGCCAATCAGATTGAAGTTCAATCTGATTGGCTGATCCAATCAGCCAATCAGATTGAGCTCGCATTCTATTGGCTGTTCCGAGTAACGGCTTTTGCCTTATAACAGATTCGTCTGTAGACATTTAGTAGGATTGTAATACACATTTCCTGTCAATACATTTGACCCTTTGGAGGCTTGATAGAGAATAACATATGTTCAACACGATCGTCCAATGAGGGCCAAGCAGATGACGTTATGGTACACATACACACCCCTGTATGACTATGATACTTACATCAGGAACCACCACCTCCAGTTTCATCCTATCAATTTCTGTCTCCTTGAAAGACATATTTTGAAGCCAATCATAACATCTGATGTGTATAACAGGCATGTCCAATCATATTCTGAGGAGGGTATTATAGACTCGCAACCCCTTTGAGGAAGCGTTTTTTGCGAAACGTACGTCAGGGGTCCTCTGGGATAAGCTTTGTCTTTCCCTTTTTTAATTTGCTCACCCTCGTTCTGATATTTTCAGCAGCATATTGATAATTGTAAAAATTAATTGTAATTCAGCCCTCGGATTGTAAGGGCTTAGCTTTTATTTTTCTATATATATGCTGCAAGTCAGAAATTATTTTTATAATTCAGACCTATTCAGGCAGATTTCTAGTTCAACTTGGGTGATGTGTTTTTAATTTTTTGCCTTTGCTAATGCATGTGTGGTTTAAATTATAATTCCCCAATAAACTTTAGTGTATGAATGTTTTTTTTATTTTCTATGGCCTAGATTTAGAGTTCGGCGGTAAAAGGGCTGTTAACGCTCCGCGGGCTTTTTTTCTGGCCACACCATAAATTTAACTCTGGTATCGAGAGTTAAAACAAATGCTGCGTTAGGCTCCAAAAAAGGAGCGTAGGGCATTTTTACCGCAAATGCAACTCTCGATACCAGAGTTGCTTACGGACGCGGCCGGCATCAAAAACGTGCTCGTGCACGATTCCCCCATAGGAAACAATGGGACTGTTTGAGCTGAAAAAAAACCTAACACCTGCAAAAAAGCAGCGTTCAGCTCCTAACGCAGCCCCATTGTTTCCTATGGGGAAACACTTCCTACGTCTGCACCTAACACTCTAACATGTACCCCGAGTCTAAGCACCCCTAACCTTACACTTATTAACCCCTAATCTGCCACTCCCGCTATCGCTGACCCCTGCATATTATTATTAACCCCTAATCTTCCGCTCCGTAAACCGCCGCAACCTACGTTATCCCTATGTACCCCTAATCTGCTGCCCTAACATCGCCGACCCCTATGTTATATTTATTAACCCCTAATCTGCCCCCCACAACGTCGCCGACACCTACCTACACTTATTAACCCCTAATCTGCCGAGCGGACCTGAGCGCTACTATAATAAAGTTATTAACCCTGAATCCGCCTCACTAACCCTATCATAAATAGTATTAACCCCTAATCTGCCCTCCCTAACATCGCCGACACCTACCTTCAATTATTAACCCCTAATCTGACGACCGGAGCTCACCGCTATTCTAATAAATGTATTAACCCCTAAAGCTAAGTCTAACCCTAACACTAACACCCCCCTAACTTAAATATAATTTTAATCTAACGAAATAAATTAACTCTTATTAAATAAATTAATCCTATTTAAAGCTAAATACTTACCTGTAAAATAAACCCTAATATAGCTACAATATAAATTATAATTATATTATAGCTATTTTAGGATTAATATTTATTTTACAGGCAACTTGGTATTTATTTTAACTAGGTACAATAGCTATTAAATAGTTAAGAACTATTTAATAGTTACCTAGTTAAAATAATAGCAAATTTACCTGTAAAATAAATCCTAACCTAAGATATAATTAAACCTAACACTACCCTATCAATAAAATAATTAAATAAACTACCTACAATTACCTACAATTAACCTAACACTACACTATCAATAAATTAAATAAACACAATTGCTACAAATAAATACAATTAAATAAACTAGCTAAAGTACAAAAAATAAAAAAGAACTAAGTTACAGAAAATAATAAAATATTTACAAACATAAGAATAATATTACAACAATTTTAAACTAATTACACCTACTCTAAGCCCCCTAATAAAATAACAAAGCCCCCCAAAATAATAAATTCCCTACCCTATTCTAAATTAAAAAAGTTACAAGCTCTTTTACCTTACCAGCCCTGAACAGGGCCCTTTGCGGGGCATAACCCAAGAAGTTCAGCTCTTTTGCCTGTAAAAAAAAACATACAATACCCCCCCCCAACATTACAACCCACCACCCACATACCCCTAATCTAACCCAAACCCCCCTTAAATAAACCTAACACTAATCCCCTGAAGATCTTCCTACCTTGTCTTCACCATCCAGGTATCACCGATCCGTCCTGGCTCCAAGATCTTCATCCAACCCAAGCGGGGGTTGGCGATCCATAATCCGGTGCTGAAGAGGTCCAGAAGAGGCTCCAAAGTCTTCATCCTATCCGGCAAGAAGAGGACATCCGGACCGGCAACCATCTTAATCCAAGCGGCATCTTCTATCTTCATCCGATGACGACCGGCTCCATCCTGAAGACCTCCACCGCGGACCCATCTTCTTCCGGCGACGTCCAACTGCAGAATGACGGTTCCTTTAAGGGACGTCATCCAAGATGGCGTCCCTCGAATTCCGATTGGCTGATAGGATTCTATCAGCCAATCGGAATTAAGGTAGGAATATTCTGATTGGCTGATGGAATCAGCCAATCAGAATCAAGTTCAATCCGATTGGCTGTTCCAATCAGCCAATCAGATTGAGCTCGCATTCTATTGGCTGTTCCGATCAGCCAATAGAATGCGAGCTCAATCTGATTGGCTGATTGGATCAGCCAATCGGATTGAACTTGATTCTGATTGGCTGATTCCATCAGCCAATCAGAATATTCCTACCTTAATTCCGATTGGCTGATAGAATCCTATTAGCCAATCGGAATTCGAGGGACGCCATCTTGGATGATGTCCCTTAAAGGAACCGTCATTCTGCAGTTGGACGTCGCCGGAAGAAGATGGGTCCGCGGTGGAGGTCTTCAGGATGGAGCCGGTCGTCATCGGATGAAGATAGAAGATGCCGCTTGGATCAAGATGGTTGCCGGTCCGGATGTCCTCTTCTTGCCGGATAGGATGAAGACTTTGGAGCCTCTTCTGGACCTCTTCAGCACCGGATTATGGATCGCCAACCCCCGCTTGGGTTGGATGAAGATCTTGGAGCCAGGACGGATCGGTGATACCTGGATGGTGAAGACAAGGTAGGAAGATCTTCAGGGGATTAGTGTTAGGTTTATTTAAGGGGGGTTTGGGTTAGATTAGGGGTATGTGGGTGGTGGGTTGTAATGTTGGGGGGGGGGTATTGTATGTTTTTTTTTACAGGCAAAAGAGCTGAACTTCTTGGGTTATGCCCCGCAAAGGGCCCTGTTCAGGGCTGGTAAGGTAAAAGAGCTTGTAACTTTTTTAATTTAGAATAGGGTAGGGAATTTATTATTTTGGGGGGCTTTGTTATTTTATTAGGGGGCTTAGAGTAGGTGTAATTAGTTTAAAATTGTTGTAATATTATTCTTATGTTTGTAAATATTTTATTATTTTCTGTAACTTAGTTCTTTTTTATTTTTTGTACTTTAGCTAGTTTATTTAATTGTATTTATTTGTAGCAATTGTGTTTATTTAATTTATTGATAGTGTAGTGTTAGGTTAATTGTAGGTAATTGTAGGTAGTTTATTTAATTATTTTATTGATAGGGTAGTGTTAGGTTTAATTATATCTTAGGTTAGGATTTATTTTACAGGTAAATTTGCTATTATTTTAACTAGGTAACTATTAAATAGTTCTTAACTATTTAATAGCTATTGTACCTAGTTAAAATAAATACCAAGTTGCCTGTAAAATAAATATTAATCCTAAAATAGCTATAATATAATTATAATTTATATTGTAGCTATATTAGGGTTTATTTTACAGGTAAGTATTTAGCTTTAAATAGGATTAATTTATTTAATAAGAGTTAATTTATTTCGTTAGATTAAAATTATATTTAAGTTAGGGGGGTGTTAGTGTTAGGGTTAGACTTAGCTTTAGGGGTTAATACATTTATTAGAATAGCGGTGAGCTCCGGTCGTCAGATTAGGGGTTAATAATTGAAGGTAGGTGTCGGCGATGTTAGGGAGGGCAGATTAGGGGTTAATACTATTTATGATAGGGTTAGTGAGGCGGATTAGGGGTTAATAACTTTATTATAGTAGCGCTCAGGTCCGCTCGGCAGATTAGGGGTTAATAAGTGTAGGTAGGTGTCGGCGACGTTGAGGGGGGCAGATTAGGGGTTAATAAATATAATATAGGGGTCGGCGGTGTTAGGGGCAGCAGATTAGGGGTACATAGGGATAACGTAGGTGGCGGCGCTTTGCGGTCGGAAGATTAGGGGTTAATTATTGTAAGTAGCTGGCGGCGATGTTGTGGGGGGCAGATTAGGGGTTAATAAATGTAATATAGGGGTTGGCGGGGTTAGGGGCAGCAGATTAGGGGTACATAAGTATAACGTAGGTGGCGGTCGGAAGATTAGGGGTTAAAATTTTTAATCGAGTGGCGGCGATGTGGGGGGAGCTCGGTTTAGGGGTACATAGGTAGTTTATGGGTGTTAGTGTACTTTAGGGTACAGTAGTTAAGAGCTTTATAAACCGGCGTTAGCCAGAAAGCTCTTAACTCCTGCTTTTTTCAGGCGGCTGGAATCTTGTCGTTAGAGCTCTAACGCTCACTGCAGAAACGACTCTAAATACCAGCGTTAGAAAGATCCCATTGAAAAGATAGGCTACGCAAATGGCGTAGGGGGATCTGCGGTATGGAAAAGTCGCGGCTGCAAAGTGAGCGTTAGACCCTTTAATCACTGACTCCAAATACCAGCGGGCGGCCAAAACCAGCGTTAGGAGCCTCTAACGCTGGTTTTGACGGCTACCGCCGAACTCTAAATCTAGGCCTATGATTGCCAATTGGGCTTAGTTCATAACAAATTTCTAACACAGATTTGAGTTACCTATCCACATTTGTAAAACTTTTACAATTACTCTGTTAGTTGTGACCTTAATAGATAGAGAGGAGAAAAAAAAAAATATATATATATATATATATATATGTATATATATACAGGGAGTGCAGAATTATTAGGCAAATTAGTATTTTGACCACATCATCCTCTTTATGCATGTTATCTTACTCCAAGCTGTATAGGCTCGAAAGCCTACTACCAATTAAGCATATTAGGTGATGTGCATCTCTGTAATAAGAAGGGGTGTGGTCTAATGACATCAACACCCTATATCAGGTGTGCATAATTATTAGGCAACTTCCTTTCCTTTGGCAAAATGGGTCAAAAAAAGGACTTGACAGGCTCAGAAAAGTAAAAAATAGTGAGATATCTTGCAGAGGGATGCAGCACTCTTAAAATTGCAAAGCTTCTGAAGCGTGATCATCGAACAATCAAGCGTTTCATTCAAAATAGTCAACAGGGTCGCAAGAAGCGTGTGGAAAAACCAAGGCGCAAAATAACTGCCCATGAACTGAGAAAAGTCAAGCGTGCAGCTGCCAAGATGCCACTTGCCACCAGTTTGGCCATATTTCAGAGCTGCAACATCACTGGAGTGCCCAAAAGCACAAGGTGTGCAATACTCAGAGACATGGCCAAGGTAAGAAAGGCTGAAAGACGACCACCACTGAACAAGACACACAAGCTGAAACGTCAAGACTGGGCCAAGAAATATCTCAAGACTGATTTTTCTAAGGTTTTATGGACTGATGAAATGAGAGTGAGTCTTGATGGGCCAGATGGATGGGCCCGTGGCTGGATTGGTAAAGGGCAGAGAGCTCCAGTCCGACTCAGACGCCAGCAAGGTGGAGGTGGAGTACTGGTTTGGGCTGGTATCATCAAAGATGAGCTTGTGGGGCCTTTTCGGGTTGAGGATGGAGTCAAGCTCAACTCCCAGTCCTACTGGAAGACACCTTCTTCAAGCAGTGGTACAGGAAGAAGTCTGCATCCTTCAAGAAAAACATGATTTTCATGCAGGACAATGCTCCATCACACGCGTCCAAGTACTCCACAGCGTGGCTGGCAAGAAAGGGTATAAAAGAAGAAAATCTAATGACATGGCCTCCTTGTTCACCTGATCTGAACCCCATTGAGAACCTGTGGTCCATCATCAAATGTGAGATTTACAAGGAGGGAAAACAGTACACATCTCTGAACAGTGTCTGGGAGGCTGTGGTTGCTGCTGCACGCAATGTTGATGGTGAACAGATCAAAACACTGACAGAATCCATGGATGGCAGGCTTTTGAGTGTCCTTGCAAAGAAAGGTGGCTATATTGGTCACTGATTTGTTTTT